>NC_053163.1:166263370-166400453 GCF_016835505.1 Polypterus senegalus
ATAAAAAAACAAAAACAAAAGACTGTTTACAAATTAACGTAAATCAGGGTCAAGCGAAACAAACTGACGGCGAGAGCAAAGACGATTAACATGAGACAACCTCAGAAGTTCAGCTTGGGCCGGTTTCAGCTGCTTCAAACCGGTTTTGTTTTTTTTTTTTTCCTCCCTTCATGCTTTATGATTTACGTCCGTCAGTCCCGTCATCAAGCGACCCTCGGTGCACTCGCCGGAAGAGTGCCCTCCTTCACGTACAGGCGTTCGAGCTCAAGAAAAATGGAAAACGAAATCAGCGTCCTTAATTTGTGAACTTTTTGTTTTGTTTGTTTTTTTAATTTTTTTTTTTAATGTTTCCTGATGTCAAGATATTTTTCATATTATTTATGACGAAAGAAAAAAAAAAAAAAACAAAGTCTCGAGTCATGTGCAATGATGTGATTATAGTGTTATGAACTGATGAGAGGTTTGATTTGCAATGTCGTCGTACGCTCGGCCGTTTAAAAGCCTTGTGGTGGCATCCAGACTGATTGGCCGAAGCATCGCTCGACTGGGCAGCGCTTACCCATCCCGGAGTCCCCGGCCCTTCCTCCACAAGCCAAAGTGACTTTTTTTTTTCGGGAAGGTGACGCGTCCCACGCCTGTCACCGGTTGCATTTGCCTGCCTTGTTGTAGAACTCGTCCGACTGCACCCCATCCCAGAGAGTTTTTGATTGGGGTGTTCTGGACGGGACTAAACCTCAAGAGTCCTTTGTTTTTATTGCCTTATTTTTTTTTTTTTTTCTTGAAATGTGCCACAATGCCACCCTAAGGGTTTTAAATGGGTTTTGGGGGGGGATGTCTGCCAGTATTACGAGTTTTAGCGTTGAGCCTGTCGGTCGCCTGCCTGTGGTCTGCATGCCAGAGCACAAAGCCAAGCATGCTGTTTTGGCACAAAGTTGTATTTCTTTTAGTTCGTGTTGGGCCGCTGATCCACAGGGGCACGCGCTGCCACTTCAAATGAAACCAGCGGTTCCCAGTGGCGGCGTCTCTGCTGCCATGCTGGCCTCAAAGCGCCACCTGCTGCGACACTGAGACGCTCCCACAGCCTCCTGCACACCTCATGGATATTTGCGTCCAACGTGAGCCGCTGCCACCGCCACCCACCCCACCCCCCGCAATACGTCACAAACACCGCGTGACATCACGGCGCCTGTGCAGTGCCTTACAGCTTCGGAAAGGTGACTGAAATAAAGCCATAATCGACGTGTGCCCCCCCACCCCCAGCCATGGCGACAGCAGCGTGCAATACTCGTCCGTCTCAAAGCCTTACAAGAACGTCAAAGCGGGAAACACTGGTTGGAGGGGAGTGTGACGTAACGACGGCTGGCGTGGCCCCCTCTGCCAATCACAAGCCTACAAAGCCTCTTGTTCTTTGTTTTGTTTTTTTTGCTATCGGTGCTATAGGACAACAAGCGAGGGTGCCAGCTGTGGGTCCGTCTACACGCCTCCCCCCACCTTTTGACCCAAAACATTGGGGCGGGAGGGTGGTGGTTAAGGGGGTTCAAGTAGCTTTACTAAGAAAATTGAGAAGAAACATTCCAAATGTGACATCCCTTCACCTTCCTCCCTTTGTTGTTTTTGTTGTTTTTCCTTTTCCTCTTCTGCCGGTACCAACATTCTGGAGAGCTGGCATCGGTCTCCGTAGGAGTGTCTGCCCTGGCCTTGACCTTTCTGACGTTACCTAAGCTGGAACCAGAAACCGTCCAACCTGCGAGCACAATCTTCAGGCCCCGGAGGGGGTCTCGGCGGTTATCGTTGAGGGTCCCACCCCGCGGGGTTTTACTGTCCTCATCGTGTCTCTCTCTCTCTCTCTCTCTCTCTCTCTCTCTCGGCGTCCAGTGCACACTTTGAGCTTTCTGTGTCCGCTCCAGCGTGATTGGTGCTGTGTGTGTGTTTGTGGGTGGGGCTTAGCAGTGGCTCCTCCTTCCCCTCCGACAAGGTGTGTGCCGCCTCCTGCGAAGGGCCCAAAGCTGTCGGGGACACCGGGAAATGTCCCCAACGATGGCCGCTTCCGGCGTCGAGTCGCGCCTGACGGTGACGGGAAACGGGCAGCCAGTGCTCTCTTCGGTTATTTGATTTGCCTGCCAATGTCTCGCCAACGCACTGCACAGCTTTTTTTAAATTTGTGTATTTATTTTATGTTTTTGTAGGGGGCACCACCCCTCTCCACTCATGGGGGCAAAGGGGGCGATAGGAGTGGGTGCTGCTCGCTCGAGGGGTGTAGACTCACAGCAAGGTGGGTGGTCTCTCTACAGCACTTTGCTTCCAGCTGGCAAGGGTGACGGGGTTTATTTCGGGGGTTGACTAGGTGGTACAGCAGATTCTTTGCTTGCTTTGTCCAAGATGGCTGCCTGCTCTCTCTCTCTCTCTCTCTCTCTTCCTCTCCATGTGTCGTATTCTCTTCCTTTCTGAATAGATGATGCACAAGCGTGACAAAATGTCCGTAGCTTATAGATGGTTGTATCTAAAAACGAATTAAAAAAAATAAATAAAAAAAGTATGTGGTTCTATGTATTAAAAAAAAAAAAAAATAGAAAAATGGCAGAAGCCAACGTGTTAGCGGCCCTCCTTACAGGTTAGTTTGTGAATGTCGAGTGTAATCGCGCTGTGATATGATGGTTTTACTGATGGTCTCATTTGTATTCCTGTACACACTGGTGATCCTGTTCTTACTGGGTTTTATAAACCACGCTTATTTTTAAAAGTGCACACGCCTGCTTGACTTTTGTTCCGCCGAAGCGGGCGGCGCCATAAGGTGGCGACGGGTGTGCGGTGGGCTCGAGTGGTGAGAGGAAAAGAAAAGAAAAGAAGCCCCCTGAAGGTTGTGGTGCTGAGGTGAGGGGGGGTGTGTGGAAGGAATAGGACCTCCAGAGCCCACCAGTTGATGTCGGGTCACTTACTCCACGTGTCTGTGTGAAGGTAAATGTCCTCATGTTGGTGTGAAATTTAACGGTGTGTCCCTCCCGCCGTGTTCTTGATGAACTCGTTTTAAAGTCGCCGTCTCGATCCACTGCACAGTCAGGTCTCCTCTTCATCAAGGCTCAACTCTTTTACTCTTTCCTCCTAACTCGTCCCCTGTAGCCCCCCATAATCAGCCTCGTCGCTCTTCTCCAGACCTTCTCCTGTGCTGCTGTGTCCTTATGGAGACCCAAACTGCGCCCAGGACTCCAGATGAGGCCTCACCAGTGAGTCATAAAGCCTGAGCAGACCCTCCTGTGACTTGTCCTCCACACGTCAAGGCGCTATATAACCTGACATTCTGTGAGCCTTCGTGTAATGGAGTCTGAACGCTGTCTGGCAGCTGATGGCGACGAGTCCACTATGAGGGTCCACATCGTGAGGGATTACTTTGAAGTTTCAGACATCCCATTGTGTATTCAAATTAGAACAATCGGGGCGAGAAGAGGCCATCCAGCCCAACAAAGCTCGCCAGTCCTGTCCACTCAGTTCTAAGATGACATCAAGTCGAGTTTTGAAAGTCCTCCACACTTCTTGGCCACTTACTCCAAGTGTCTATCGCTCTTTGTGTAAAGAAACACTTCCTAATGTTTGTGCGGAGTTTCCAGCCGTGTTCTTGATGAACTCGTTTTAAAGTCGCCGTCTCGATCCACTGCACAGTCAGGTCTCCTCTTCATCGCTATAAACGCTCGGCTCTTTTCATCTTTCCTCCTAACTCGTCCCCAGTAGCCCCCCATAATCAGCCTCGTCGCTCTTCTCCGGACCTCCTCCTGTGCTGCTGTGTCCTTATGGAGGCCCAAACTGCCCCCAGGACTCCAGATGAGGCCTCACCAGTGAGTTATAGAGCAGGGGTCACCAAGTCCGGTCCTGGAGGACCACCATGGCTGCAGGTTTTCATTCGGACCCTTTTTCTTAATTAGTGACCTGATTTTTCTGCTACGTAACTTCTTTTGAATTCATTTTAATGGATTTGTTTTTTAAGATGTGTTCCCCAGAATTGATTCATCGTTCCTCTCAGTTGCTTCGCAAACAGAAATGAAATGTGAAGTGAGGGAGCCAAGAGAAGACCACCAAAGTCGGGGCCTCCAACTCCAACCAGCTGCTCAATTAGTCGCCGAGTCCCGTCGTTCATGAAACCCGTTCTCTAATTCCATGGCTTGTTGCTGCTCTCGTTGTGCAATGGCAGACATTTCAGAAATTGTGGATTTGCTCGTTTCTAAGAGCACTGGGGACCTGAGCAGATCGACACTCCTGAGACCTTCACCTTTCTGTATTTTCAGATCTTGTGTGATGGACGCCAGTTGTTTTGGCTCATTTTGTATCTCTTTATTGTTTGGCTGCTAATTAAGGGGTTTGAGTCTTCAAGAGCAAGTCAATGAAAACGAATCCAGAAGAAGTGAATTAGCAGCTAAACCAGGTCACTCATTCAGAAAAAGGGTTGGAGTGAAAACCTGCGGCCCACCAGGACTGGAGTTTGAGACCCCTGTCATAAAGTACACACAGTGGCTTGCACAAGTCGGTGTCCCCTTGCCTAAAATGTCTGCCGCCGTGAGTCGTTCAGCGAGTAGAAGATGACCTGATCACATCGAGTTAAAGAGGACAGCGAATGGACTTCTAGAAACATCTCGAGGAGGACGAAAGCAAGCGGGACGGACCTGAGCCCAGAAGAAGGGGGTCTGAAGGCGTCTATGAAGGAGAGATTTCGGCTTTTGTAAACCTTTCTGAAAACGTGTTGTCATGAGGGGTTATTGAGTGTCAGTCAGTCATCGGTGGTTAAAAAAAAGGCCAATTTACGCATTTCAAGTGAAATCCACAGCCCCGAAAGGGAAGGGGGTCTCGATACTCTGAGGACGGTGGTCTCGTAGAGCCCTTCGGGTCGTCCTGCTTTGCGCTTTTTACGTCCCTGGATTGTAATTTTGTCACAATGAGAGTGGGACAGGAGATGACGTGACGAGGACCGGGCCCACTCGGGATTACTGACCGTTCCGTATGTCATATGGGCTGGCGATGGTGGCACAGGAGACAGAGCTGGAGGTGGCAGAGTTAAAGATGCTAAGATTTGCATGGGGTGTGACGAGGGTGGACAGGATTAGAAATGAGGACATTAGAGGGTCCGCTCAGGTGGGACAGTTGGGAGACAAAGTCAGAGAAGCGAGATTACGTTGGTTTGGAGATGTGGAGAGGAGAGATGAGGGGTATACTGGGAGAAGGATGGCAAGGATAGAGCTGCCAGGGAAGAGGAAGGCCAGAGAGAAGGTTTATGGATGTGGTGAGAGGGGACATGCAGGTGATGGGGGTGACAGAACAAGATGACGAGGACAGGAAGATGATCCGCTGTGTCGATCCCAAACGGGAGCAGCCAAAAGAAGAAGAAGAAGACGACGACGACGTCAGCCAGGCCAGCCGGCCATCCATCAGTCTGAACCGCAGAACAGTGAGACCCGACACTCGGCTGCCTTCCCGTTCAAGTGAGCCTCCCGTGGCGTGTGACGTGGCCGGCTGCCATTCTGCTCGCTTCACTGCCCACACACTTGGATATGCAGATCCTGTCTTGCCCACTGACTGTTGGCGCTAATTAAAATCACACCCACCCGCCATGGAAAGGAAAATCAGAAATGTACGGCCAGGATGTTCTCCATTGTCATGTGGCACTGAGCAACCATCTTGTGAAGTCAGACCCCCTTACAGTACTGTGCAATCGGCCTAAATAAGACCCCAAACCGGACTCTACTTCTACATCTCCTTATAGAACACGCTAGCGTTGCTGTCTGTTTGTCTGTCCAGGATTTTAAATCCCCTGTCGCTCACAAACCGATTGACCTAAAATTTGGTGCTCATGCGCTACGTGACGTCTACTGTCCGCTTTCGGGGTGACGATGGACCTCCAAGGTTATTTGATTTTATACTCTGGGCAGTGGCCAGCAGGGTGGCGCATGCATACGGGCACCGTTCTCATTCTGTACCACCTTTGCCGTCACTTCCCCTACCTCTTCACATCTTAACTCATTCTTGAGGCAGATTGAAGACTTAAATGCCAGCTTCAGTGAAAAATTCAAGAAAACGTACTCGGTAATTCCAACACAAACACGGACTTAATCAGTTTTAACGCGAAAAGCTGCCAACGAAAAAGAGAAGAAGCAGCCGCTAGGGTGGAGAGAAGAAGAGCTGCTCAGGAAGGAAGAAGGGCGTCAAACGAATGGTAAGCGGACACAGGATGAGGAGGATGAGGATGAGGAGGAGAACAAGGAAGGGTCAAGTCAAGTGGATTAGAGTATTAGTGTTGTCAGGGATGCCTTGGAGGAGGGCCACATGGGGGCCGCCACCCTGCCTTCCCACGATGCCTTGGGAACCCTGGACCTCAGCACTTCCGCCACACCAGGAAGTGCTGGGGGGAAGAGAAGCAGAAACACCCGGAGTGCTTCCTGGAGTACGGGGGGGCGTGTCGGTGGGAGATTGCCAGGAAGCGCCTGGAGCACATCCGGGTGTGGATAAAAGGGGGCCGCCTCCCTTCATTCGAGGCCGGAGTCGGGAGAGGAGGAAGGACTGAGCTTGCTGGAGGAGGCAAGGAGGCGACCCGAAGAGCATGAGGCGTTGTGTGGCCAGGACTTTGTGTGCACTTTAATGACTTGTAGATATTAGAACCAAACGTGTGGTGTCTGTGCCCGGGTCCCGTTGACAATGTGTTTGAGTATTATCGGTGATTAGATAACGTATCAGCACGTCATCGCTCAGTGCGACGCTACTGGTTATTAAAAATGACCAGCCCAACTTTTATTCCTGACTTGACAGACGTCTTTAAGTTACAGAAATGGATATACAGGGTCGCGGTGGGCTGGGGTTTGTTTCCTGCCTTGCACCCTGTGTTGGCTGGGATTGGCTCCAGCAGACCCCCGTGACCCTGTGTTCGGGTTCAACGGGTTGGATAATGGATGGATGGATCTACAGGGTGGTCCTGATCTAATTCTGCAGACCCAGATCGTCAGGATGACTTTGATTGATGCAGGGACGATTCCAGTTCGGCGCGAAGGCGATTCTTCATGTCGTCAGTTCGCACACTTCTCGATGGTCCGGGTGATTTTCTATGTAAGAAACCTAAGTTATAATAGATTATAAGCTAGAATTAGATCTGGACCACCCCGTACAAGACAGAGGAAAAGTTCAACAGCACAACATGGAGATGCGTTTGCGGACCTCGCTGTTTAATCCGTCGTGTTTGCTTATCAGACGTTGGCAGCGATGAGTCGGAGTGATGATCGGCGTTTTTGATGATCTCTGCACAGTCCCAGCTGTGGTGCGGCGGCTCAAGTAGAATCCGCCATCTGTGACGAGGGACTCGAGGGACACAGAAATGACACCCAGGTGTGGCTGGCGGGTTGGTGGCTAATTGCAGTGCTGCATATTGCGTAGCGATTAAGGGGTCCGAGTCTTAAACGGCAAGACAATTCAAAATGGAGGTCAACGAGTTCATTAGCAGTGAAAACTGCAGCGGGTACCAGAGTTGGAGACCCCCGGCCTAAATGCTCCTGAGCTTACTCGCCTTGTCCCCGACTAGAGAGCTGAAGCCCACCCGCCCACACAAGCAAGCAGCTAAGGCGCTTCAGTAACTTGTAATGGAGGTCTGTTTTGCAGTCGGGTTCAGCTCTCAGAGGTATAAGAAACGCACGTTGAAGCCCCCTTTGTGAAGGTAAGCCAGCCGGAGTGAATTAAGGAGTGACGGGGGGGTCACACAACACGTTTCTCTGCCCTCTCAAGAAAGTTTGGAAATTGGAGATGCAGCAACCTCAATAAAAATGAGGCTTCCTTAAGAAATAATCCTCGAAGAATAAGCATAGCAAACGTCGGCCCACCGGGGGCCAAGTGGTCTCGTGCGGACGGACAGCTGAGGCAACGACAATGGGTGCTTTCACAATCGCCATTTTAGCCTCCTAAGGGTCTTCTGTGTTGGTGGAGATCGTCTGGGGGGTCCCGCTCCGGTCCTGGGGGGCCGCTGGTTTCACTCTAACCCTTCTCCTTATTCCGTGCTGCTAATTCTCTTCTTTTCCCTCCATTTGAATGGACTTCTTTATTAAGATGACGTCCTCCGAGTTCTTTTGAGTCACTGAGCCAACAGATGACCACCTGAGTTGCAGCCCCCCAACTCAATCCGTTTCCTGATCAGAGTTCAGTAAGTTTTAGGGCTTTCGTTTTTCCACTGGTGCTTCCTGCTCTGTTACTTCTAACGTTAAACGCCAGTGCAGGCAACAAAAACAATAGAAAATGCTGGACTTTGGAGCACAATTGTTTGTAGCAAATGCATAGAATGCCATGTTTGTGAAGAAATAACTGACTGGAAAAACACCAAACGTCTCCTTTAGTGATCTGAGGAGCTGCCTGCTCGATTACACGACGTCGGCTTTCTCGTTTGAGCTCTGGGACCGCAGGCTCGGTGCCATTGTCTAAATAATCCTAACATGAAGCACACAAATTCAATATTGCGAGTCGTATTTAGCACGCGAGTGACACTGCGACAGTGACACTGGGACTCGTACTGTGACAGCATCCACGTGTTATTCTGGAGAAATCAGGTGAGCAGGATAGGCGAGCTCCCTGGGCTGAAGGGCCAAAACTGCTGCAAACGGCGCAAAGAATATGGGAGTAGTTACTGGGAGTTCACGGAGGGGCACTGGGAGGCAGTAAGGCCAACATTACGGTCATCAAAATAATTTCTCAACTGAGACCCTCCACCTGCGTCCTTGACCCGATACCGACAAGGCTTTTCAAGGAAGTATCAGGCGTGCTAATTGATAATATTCTTGACATAGTTAATTCATCATTAGATACGGGGGTCTTCCCAGACTGTCTTAAGACTGCTGTAGTTAAACCCCTACTTAAGAAACATAATCTCGACCCCTCAGCTCTTGAAAATTTTAGACCCATCTCAAGTAAAATTCTAGAGAAGGCCGTCATTATGCAGTTAAATGACCACCTCAATAAACCTGCTATTCTTGATAAATTTCAGTCGGGTTTTAGAACAAATCACAGCACAGAAACTGCACTCGTTAAAGTAGTAAATGACTTGTGGGTAAATGAAGACAGAGGCCATTTATCTGTTCTCATCCTCCTCGATCTGAGTGCTGCATTTGACACCATTGATCACAACATTCTTAGAAATCGCCTCGGTCAATGGGTGGGCCTCTCTGGCAGGGTCTTAAATTGGTTTGAATCCTACCTGACAGGGAGAAAATTCTTTGTTAGTTGTGGTGATTATACTTCAAAGACACGTGATATCCTATATGGTGGTCCACAAGGCTCTATCCTGGGTCCGCTGCTCTTCTCAATCTACATGCTTCCGTTAGGTCAGATTATCTCAGGTTACAACGTGAGCTACCACAGCTATGCTGACGACACACAGCTGTACTTATCAATAGCACCTGATGACCCCGACTCTCTCGATTCACTAACACAATGTCTGACTGGTATTTCTGAATGGATGAATAGTAATTTTCTCAAGTTAAATAAAGAGAAAACTGAAATTTTAGTGATTGGCAATAATGGATACAATGAGGTTATCAGAAATAAACTGGATACATTAGGATTAAAAGTCAAGGTGGAAGTAAAAAACTTAGGGGTGATTGTTGACTGTAATCCGAATTTTAAATCGCATATTCATCAGATCATTAGGACAGCATTTTTTCACTTAAGAAACATAAGTAAAGTTAGACCTCTTATATCACTGAAAGATGCTGAGAAATTAATTCACGCTTTTGTTTTCAGTCGACTAGATTACTGTAACGCACTCCTCTCAGGACCACCAAGAAAAGACATAAATCACTTGCAACGAGTGCAGAATGCAGCTGCTAGAATCCTAACTAGGAAAAGAAAATCTGAACACATCTCTCCAGTTTTGATGTCACTACACTGGTCACCTGTGTCTTTCAGGATTGACTTTAAAATTCTGCTTATGGTTTATAAAGCCTTAAATAATCTGCTCCATCTTATATATCGGAATGTCTGACATCTTATATTCCAAATCGTAACCTCAGATCCTCAAATGAGTGTCTCCTTAGAATTCCAAGAACAAAACTTAAAAGAAGTGGTGAGGCGGCCTTCTGCTGTTATGCACCTAAAATCTGGAATAGCCTGCCAATAGGAATCCACCAGGCTGATACAGTAGAGCACTTTAAAACACGGCTGAAAACACATTACTTTAACATGGCCTTCTCATAACTTAATCCGATACTCTATATATTCAATTCATTATCATAACTATTCATGGTGGCTCTAAAATCCGTACTGACCCCTGCTCTCTCTTCTGTTTCTTTTTCCGTTTTTTTTGTGGTGGTGGCCTGTGCCACCATCACCTACTCAAAGCATCATGATACTCCAACAATGATGGACTAAAAGCCAGAAGTCTACGTGACCATCATCATCAAGTCCTTCTGTGAGAACCCTAAATCCAAAGAGGACTGTTTCATTTATGTGAGGTAGAGGGGACTGGGTGGTCTCATGTTCTGGAATCCCTACAGATTTTATTTTTTCTGGAGTTTTATTTTATTTTTATTTTTTTTCTGTCCCCCCTGGCCATCAGACCTTACTCTTATTCGATGTTAATTAATGTTGACTTATTTTATTTTCTTACTGTGTCTTTTATTTTTCTGATCTTCATCATGTAAAGCACTTTAAGCTCCATTTTTTTGTATGAAAATGTGCTATAGAAATAAATGTTGTTGTTGTTATCAATGCGAACAGAACTCAGTGCCGCTGCATCCTGCTTATTGCGAGATACAAATCCTCATCAGGCTTTCTTAAAACCTTAATTGACGGAGCACCAAGATTACCGTATTTACTCGCAGACAAGTTGGGCCTTGATTTTACCGTATGATGTCCGGTATTTTAAAATGTCACTCGTATAAGGCTGCATAGACATATATAGACAGACGCCGCATTCACTGTGTTGTCCGATACGATACGTCAGCGCGTCCGCCATATTGCGAAAGGCAAAAGTGCCATTTAAGTTTTCTGATGAATAAACAATAACGTTTAAAACAGTATCGCTTACATATAACAGGTGTTGGCGATTTGTTTAAATGCAATTATTTATATCCATTTATACACTAATAATGGCAATTATTAATTAAGAATAATAATTATCTGTTAAATATGCCTTTCACGTCTATCTATCTATTGTGACAGATAGGGGGCGCTGTCGGCCCCTTCATCCCTCTGATCAGACACCAGGTAGAAGTCCAATAGTTGACTTTATTATAATTATCCAGTGCACAAAGCACCCTCCTCTCCACAATACTCATAAACCAATACACTACAATCAATCATCAATAAATCCTCCATTCCCAGATGCGTTGCCACCCAGCTCAGCTCATCGTCTGGTATCTTTCCCAGTCTTTTATAGTCCATGACCCAGAAGTGCTTCTGAACCCCTGTCCATGTGACTTCCTAGCACTTCCGGCTCCGATAAAAACTCTTCTTCTTTAACCCAGAAGCACGTCATTCCCTTTGTCATGTGACTAGGACACGCACTGCTGGGATGTATGCAAAATACTCGTTGCTCCTCCCTGCAGCGCCTTCTAGTGGCTCCTGTGGTATCCAGCAGGGCTGTGGATGAAAACTCCATTGTCCATAATTCCCTGCTAGCATTCGGGGCTCCACCTGGCAGCCTGGGGGGTATTGGCTGGGATGACTGGCCGGCCATAGTTCGTTCATTCGTTCTATCTATCTATCTATGACAGCTGGGAGTCTCTCACCTAAAAGCTAGAAGTGTCTGAATTTCTGCTGTACTTGGCCTTGTACCAACCCTAACCCTCTTCAGGGTCCACCAGTGGTCCACAAGCACCTTAGGACTCCACTTCTCATGGTATCGCTGCTCAATTTCAGAAATGCCCTGATGAAACCGTTCATCGTGCTTGTCTCTAGTCACTCGGAGAAATCCAGGGAAAAGTCTGGGAAGTTAGCAAATGTTCACAAACAACAATAAAAACACGATGGCGCAGTGGGTAACAGATATTTATTTATCCTTGGCATGTTTCCAACAATCACCTTTCCAAAGACCATTCACAATATACAAAAATAAATATTTGTTCCTCCTTCCATCCTCTGTTGAGTGTTGCCCACTGCCCCCCAACTCTGACTCACTGATATGAGGCAGCAGGCTACCTTTTAAGCCGGACCTGGGAATGTTTCCAGTGCTATGCTGTGTCTTTCCAGAAACAATTCCGGGGCATAAAGAAAGTATGGAGGTCCTCCCCCAATAGCGCCCTCTATTGGAACCCAGGTCCCCTGACAGGGCCGCACTTCCGGACTCCAACTCCCAAGCACCCCTGTGGGTGTCCCGATTGGCTTGCCATATAAGGATCACTGCCACCTGACATATGGGGGATGAGAGAGCTCCTGACTCTTGATCCATCCATTATATCATGTTGGCTGGACAC
This sequence comes from Polypterus senegalus, assembly GCF_016835505.1. NCBI lineage: Eukaryota > Metazoa > Chordata > Cladistia > Polypteriformes > Polypteridae > Polypterus > Polypterus senegalus. The sequence continues at coordinate 166,275,790 of NC_053163.1, forward strand.
AGTTATTTTTCCATCCCACACGGCACTCCATCTGTTGTTTGACTCTGGCCGCCCGTCTAGATAGTAAGCCATCGTCCCTCCTGGCTGGGACACCCATTCTCCTCCTACAGTGTGTGTGTGTGTGTATGTATGTATGTGTATATATATATATATATATATAAATAGATAGATAGATAGATAGTGTGTTTTATTGTCCGAGGTTCGATCCCCGCGAGGGGATGCCGTGGAGTGTGTACACCTGATGAGCAAAAAATTAGGGCGTACTCTTTGCATTATTTGACAGTAAAACTATTAAACATTCTATGATCTGCTTCGGGCGGCACGGTGGCACAGTGGGTAGTGTTTCTGCCTCGCAGTTAGGAGACCCGGGTTCGCTTCCCAGGTCCTCCCTGTGTGGAGTTTGCATGTTCTCCCCATGTCTGCGTGGGTTTCCTCCCACAGTCCAAAGACATGCAGGTCGGGTGCATTGGCGGTCCTAAATTGTCCCTGGTGTGTGGGTGGGTGGGTGTGTGTGTGTGTGCACGCCCTGCGGTGGGAGGGCTGGCGCCCTGCCCAGGGTTTGTTTCCTGCCTTGCACCCTGTGCTGGCTGGTATTGGCTCCAGCAGACCCCCGTGACCCTGTAGTTAGGATATAGCAGGTTGGACAATGACTGACTGATAACAATAGAAACAGTGTAATCCTGAATTTAACTTGCAAAGATCTGTACATCTTAGATAGAGATAGATATGAAAGGCACTATATAATAGATAGATAGATGTGAAAGGCACTATATAATATAATAGATAGATAGATGTGAAAGGCACTATATAATAGATAGATAGATAGATGTGAAAGGCACTATATACAGTACAGGCCAAACGTTTGGACACACCTCCTCCTCATTCAATGTGTTTTCTTGATTTTCATTGGTAGATTCTCACTGAAGGCATCAAAACTATGAATGACCACATGTGGAGTTCTGTACTTAACAAAAAAAGGTGAAAGAACTGAAAACATGTTTTATATTCTAGTTTCTTCAAAACTCTGATTACTGCTTTGCACACTCTTGGCATTCTCTCGATGAGCTTCAACAGGTAGTCACCTGAAATGGTTTTCACTTCACAGGTGTGCCTTATCAGGTTATTTAGTGGAATTTCTTGCTTTATCAATGGGGTTGTGTTGTGCAGAAGTCAGGTTAGTTGGACGATCATTTATTTTTCAACAGGACAATGACACCAAACACACCTCCAGGCTGTGTAAGGGCTATTTGACCAAGAAGGAGAGTGATGGAGTGCTGGAAATGGTCATGAAAATCAAGAACACACCTTGAATGAGGAGGAGGTGTCCCCAAACTTTTGGCCTGTACTGTAATAGATAGATAGACAGATAAGATATGAAAGATGCTATAATAGATAGATGTGAAAGGCACTATATAATAGATAGATACTTTATTAATCCCAAGGGGAAATTCCCATACTGCAGCAGCAGCATACTGATAACAAACAATATTAACTTAAAGAGTGATAACAATGCAGGTATAACAGACAATAACTTTATAGAATGTTAACGTTTACCCCCCCCGGTGGAACTGAAGAGTCGCATAGTGTGGGGTCTCCTCAGTCTGTCAGCGGAGCAGGACGGTGACCGCCGTATCTTAATCTTAATAAGGCTTTGAATGCTATTTTAGATCCTAAAGAAAGACATAACATAAAAACCATGGATGATCGAACAATTCCAAGTGCGTTTCTGAAGTCAGCATGAAAACGTGCTCTTCAAACACACCAAGGAGCCGGGTGACAAAAGGCGTTTACAGCTCAGTACTGCGTTTCGGTTCTGCCACCTGGTGGACTAAATGTGCACTTCCATCTCTAGCAATAGTAAAGCTCAGAAGGAAAACAGTGACACGTCGTCACATAGGATACTCCGTAAGAAGTAACGACATTTTAAAAATTAAAATTTTGACCCGGTGTTCTAACGAAACATCCTACCCATCGAACTGATCTACTCATTGATACTACGCATGCGCTCACCAAAATTACGCAACTTAGCTTTACTACATTAATGCATTTATTACAGTTTACTGCATATGTATTTGTTGTCAACATTTTATAAGTTGTATATTTTGCATGTGTGACTTTTAATCTTGTACAGGCCATTGTATCCATGCACGAGTAATGGCCGTCTAGTGAAATCTTTGCATCAGGCTGTGTCTCTTTCGGGCATTAAATGATGCATATAGAATAAATTGAGAAATGTTAACAGTTCCATAAATTTGATAGACGACTTCTAAATACAACATGTTAAATGATGACATGGTATAACGTTATAAGTTTATTGTTACGACTTACAATAAACTACGGTAGGATACTTCGACAACGTAGGACAAATCGTCAGAACACCGGGTCCAGGTCAAAATGGTAAGGGGGCTTTTGAAATGCTGAGGGTGGGCATGGTGTGATAAAGTGCAAAAAATCCAACGTGTAAACCATAAAGCCGACAGCAAGGTTAACAAGTTAAATAATCCGAGAGTGAAACTAACAACAGTCAGCAACAGTAAAGGAGCGCAATGAGTAAATCTGCGAGAATTTAATAAAAATAATGTTAATTAACATACTGTACACCGGATTTTCTCATTGCAGTATTCAGCTTCAGACTTTATGAAAATATGATGATGTAATCTATTAAAAAAGACCATCCATCCATTATCCAACCCGCTATATCCTAACACAGGGTCACAGGGTACGCTGGAGCCAGTCCCAGCCAGCACAGGGCGCAAGGCAGGAAACAAACCCCGGGGCAGGGCGCCAGCCCACAGCAGCAATTCAAAAAGTGCAATTCATAATTCATGACAGTACCACGACAGTGCGAAATGCAATGCGGAAATTAGCTGAGCCTCTTCTTGAAATGTTTCCCAAATTGCAAGTATACTCTGAGTCTCGATATGCAGGATGTCCCAGTCATAACTCACGTTGATGTCATGTCAGCCGGTTATCTTGTTTCTGTGTATTAATATTCGGGCTATGGAATGTTTTCAAAGACGGACATGTCCGGAATTTGAGCTTGAAGATGGATTTTAAAAGGGTTCCTCTTAGAAGCATCTCCAATATACATTTGTGTACTAGCCATCCGCCGCGGCTTTGCCCGCGTATTAGTAAAACAGGACAGTGAGGAGGGCCCCGCCCCCGCACTTCTGACGTCACTCTTCCCCCTCCCTCCGTCTCTGATCGACGTGAATATCTCGCTCCTGTAAGCGAACTCTGATTCTTAGCGCAATGAGAGGAGTCACAAAAAATCAACAGGAATGTTCAAGCAAATTCTAGAAAAAAAAAAGATCTAAATCCGTGAAGTAATTCTCTCGTTCGCTAGCTAAACAGAGTTAAGGTTACGCCCTCAGGCAGACACGTGAGTGAGGAGGGCCCGCCCCCGATGAGTCTTTCTCTGGATTCGCGCTAATAAATCGGCACCGCAAGCGAACTCTGATACTTAGCGTGATGAGAGAAGTCGCAAAAATCAACGGAATGTTCAAGCAAATTGTAGAAGAAAAAACCCGATCTAATCTGTTAAGTAGTTCTCTAGTGAAAGGCGGACAGACATACAAACGGGTCCACAAAAACTATAGGAAGTTTTGCGCTTGGACCACGAAATTTTTAAAACCGTTTTTTAGCGAGCACCTATGGACCAACGGTAACCTACACTCCAAATTTCAAGTCCCAAGTCCTCATTGTTCGGAAGATTTTGCGATGAGTGAGTCAGTGGTATTTGGCTTTGATAGACAGATCGATACTTTATTAATCCCAAGGGGAAATTCACATAACCGAGCAGCAGCATACTGATAAAAAACAATATTAAATTAATGAGTGAGAACAATGCAGGTATAACAGACAATAACTTTGTATAATGTTAACGTTTACCAAAGGGTGGAATTGAAGAGTCGCATAGTGTGGGGTCTCCTCATCTGTCAGTGGAGCAGGACGGTGACTGCAGTCGGTCGCTGAAGCTGCTCCTCTGTCTGGAGATGATCCTGTTTTATAATAATAATAATACATTTTATTTATTTGTAGGCACCTTTCTAAACACTCAAGGACACCGAACAACAGACAAAACACAGATTATAACCAAAAGTAAAAAAGAGAAGTTAAAATCAGACAGAGCAATTGTAATCAAAGAGAAACAGCCGTCTTAAACAAACGAGTTTTAAGTTTAGATTTGAAAAGTGAAAATGATTCAATATTTCTAAGCTCAGGGGGGTAGTGAGTTCCAAAGCTGGGAAGCAGAGCAACTGAATTCTGTGCCCCCCATAGTGGTAAGGCGGACGAAGGGGACAGTCAAGTGGATGGAGGAAGAGGATCTGAGGGTGCGGGGGGGAATGGCAACATGGAGGAGGTCAGACAGAGATGGAGGAGCGAGGGTGTGGAGAGCCTTCAAAGTTAGTTGGAGACTGAACTGGAAGCCAATGAAGCTGCTGCAAGACGGGAGTGAAATGGTGAATAGAGGGGTTCGAGTAATGATGAGGGCGGGCAGCTGAATTCTGGACCAGTTGAAGCTTAGAAAGAGATTTGCGAGAAAGACCAAAGAAAAGGGAATCGCAATAATGGAGACGAGAAGTGACGAGGCTGTGAACAAGGAAAGCAGCGAATACGATGAACGTTACGCAAGTGGAAATACGCAGACCGGGAGATGTCATTGATGAGGGACTGAAAGGATAAATTACTGCCAAGGGTGACACCTGTGGGGAAGGGGAGACCGAGGAATTATCAATAACAGAGGAAAAACGATCAGTTTTGGATAATGTGGATATTGTACCAATGAGGAGAACCTCAGTTTTGTCACTTGGTATTTAATTTAAGAAAGTTTGAAGAAAACCAGGATTTGGTTTCTGCTATGCAATCGGTAAGGAAGGAGGGTGGAAAGGAAGCAGTAGGTTTGCTAGTGAGATAGAGCTGGGGATCAGCATACGTAACAGTGGAAGCTAATGTTAGATTTACAAAAGATATTACTGAGGGGAAGGAGGTAAATAATGAAAAGGAGGAGCCCCAGGACCGAGCCCACCTGAAGTGACAGCGGTGGGATGGGATGGGAAAGTTTTAAGCTGAACAAACTGAGTGCGGCCTGAGAGGTAGGATCTGATAGATAGATAGAAATGAAAGGCACCATATAGACAGATTGATAGATAGATAGATGTAAAGGCACTACATAATTGATAGATAAATATTAAAGGCACTATATAATAGATATATAGATAAAGGCGCTATATAATAGACAGATAGATAAGAAAGGCACTATATAATAGACAGATTGATAGATAGATGTAAAGGTACTATATAATAGATAGATAGAAATGAAAGGCATTATATAATAGATAGATAGATGTAAAGGAACTATATAATAGACAGATTGATAGATACTAGAGAATATAACTTGACAAATCTGCTCAAACAGGACACGCCAACCTCAAAAGCGGGCCCCCTTAGGCACGGGGATTGGGGCGGTCGCCCCCCTTGCCACCCCCAAATGCCACTCCTGTACTGGAGTATTGAGTGTTGGAAGAATTGAATCCAAAATCTCCGAGCACAAGGCTGCAGCATTGCAAGTGTGAAGAGTAAACGGTTCCTGAATATTTTCTGTATCCACTGTATATAAAAAAACGATTTAAAAAAACTTCATCAACCACACACAGCTCTAAGTTTCACCTGACAGGTCGACTGTTCAATCGATAGACTCTGAGCGCACTGAAAACGAGGATTACACCCGCTGCCAATGAAAGCGTGAGGCCTCCACAGACCATCAGAGGTGGAGAGGGGACCACTGGAACATTAAACCTTTAAAAAAACAAAAAAAAAAAACTAAATGCATTGCCTTTAATTACCTTTTATAAGCCCACAGTTTACGTATATTGATAAGAAAGAGGGTGGTTATAATAATAATGACGATGACGATGCGTAAACAGATTTCCATACGTTATCCTTTCGGGCATTCGGGGCGGGAAGCAAGAAACGAGTGTCCGCCCACGTCGAATTGTGCGCGCACTGACGCCTGGCGCGTCATCAGCCCCGCTAGGAACCTTTGTTAGCGCGGCCGTGCTGCCGGCGGGATCACGAAGGGAGACGGACTGTATACAGATCCCGGGAGCTGCAGCTCGGCGGCGTTTGCTTAGCTAGTTTGTTTTCGTCATGGCTTCTCGGTCACCGTCATCATCCCCAGATTCGGCCACAGGGTCTGGTACCGATCCGGCGCGACCTGACACCGGAGAACCGCTGGGCGGTTCGGATTCGGACTCGGACCCGAGCTGTGCAGCAGCGAACGAGGGAGCCCGACGGGAAAGCGCAGAACTGGAGGCGGAATTCGAAGCCGCGGCGGAACGGCTGCCCACACTTCTACAGAGCGCTAGCAGGGAGCAGCTGCTTTACTTGTACGCCAGGTACAAACAGGTGAGAGCCGCGGGCATGTGGGAGGTAGGGGGCTGGCCGAAGGAGGTGCAGGCGGCGACGGGAGCCAAGAGAAAGGGAGACTGTGTGTGTGACGATGAACTGCGAGGCATTAGTGCGGGGTGAGAGATGAGCAAAGCTGGGCAAAAATGAGCAGGCGGCGTGTAAGAATGACCAGGGTCCCTGTGTGGGGAAGCGGGCATTACATTTCTTTTAACCGACCTATTCGGTTGGCGGTGGTCGTTTGGCAATAACGGCGGCTGCCCACCTCAATTATCGTCTAGGGTAGTGCATATAAAACTGTGTGTTTTGTGTACCTTCTAGCAGTTCCGCGAGTCCTTATGCCCTGTGGCAGCTGGTAAAATAAGCGGCGATCTACGAAGATCCTGAATTAGACGCCCACCTGATTGCTTCTCTTGCCGCACTGATCTGAGCTCCCCAGCCCACAAAGCAGAGGTTCCGCTGTGTGTCAGATTAGGATAAACCGCTCTTGATCAGCCAGTGTCGGGACTGAAAAAATCTGAATTTTTTTTTTCATTGGTACATCAGATTATAAAATAAATTGTAATATTAAAATATATACAGCAGGGCGAAGCTACACGGGGTTTGTACCCCCAACCGAGGGCTTCAGTGTGATTTTTGTAAATCCGAAGGGTCCACTCAACCAAACCTTAGATGACTACTGGGCTGGATTAACCATTAAGCAAAATAATTGTGTGCTTAGGGCATCGTGGGAAAAGGGGGCACCTAAGTTTTCTGAAAAGCACACAAAGCTAAGACTTCCCACAGAAATAAACATCTGCCAGGTGGCAGCGCTGGCCACAGTCACAGTGCATCAGTCTGGTTTGTACTTCTTGCCAGGTGACCGTTGCCATAGTCGTGCCAGCTGCACGAGCCCATTCAGCACCATGATGAGCTGGGGACTGATGCTAGTGCTACAACGTTCAACCACTTGTGTCAAAACTGGAGTCCAATTCAGGAACAATATGCAAAATGCCGTCCACAGAGTATTTTGCTTTATGCATTCGTTTCAACCTCTCGCCATTTCTAGCATTGTTTGCTCCTTTCTGTTCACGTGAGCGCCGGGAATCTCAGTCTGACCAGTGAAGCTGACTTCCCTTCCAGCAGAGCGAGTCCTGTTTAGAGTTCATTACTACCGTCGGCCCTTACTTTTGAAAAAAGTCGACATCCACCCTAAAAGAGTTAAGGAAAAAAGAAACAATTAAGGGGTCGGAGTCATAATTAGCAAGTCAATTAAAATGAAGGCAAAAGAGTTATTTAGCAAAAAAATAAAAAAACGAATTAATGAAGGAAAGCTTTATCATGAAATCTTTGTCCAGGATTGGAAGTTGGAGACCCCTGCACTAGTGGAACATACAGCATTGATACAGTGCATCCTGAAAGTATTCACAGCACATCACTTTTTCCACATTTTGTTATCTTACAGCCTTATTCCACAATGGATTAAATTCATTTTTTTCCTCAGAATTCTACACACAACACCCCATAATGACAACGTGAAAAAAAGTTTACTTGAAGTTTTTGCAAATTTATTAAAAATAAAAAAACTGAGAAATCCCATGCACATAAGTATTCACAGCCTTTGCTCAATACTTTGTCGATGCCCCTTTGGCAGCAATTCCAGCCTCAAGTCTTTTTGAATCTGATGCCACAAGCTTGGCACACCTACAGTATCCTTGGCCAGTTTCGCCCATTCCTCTTTGCAGCACCTCTCAAGCTCCATCAGGTTGGATGGGAAGCGTCGGTGCACAGCCATTTTAAGATCTCCAGAGATGTTCAATCAGATTCAAGTCTGGTCTCTGGCTGGGCCACTCAAGGACATTCACAGAGTTGTCCTGAAGCCACTCCTTTGATATCTTGGCTGTGTGCTTAGGGTCGTTGTCCTGCTGAAAGATGAACCGTCGCCCCAGTCTGAGGTCAAGAGCTCTGGAGCAGGTTTTCATCCAGGATGTCTCTGTACATTGCTGCAGTCATCTTTCCCTTTATCCTGACTAGTCTCCCAGTTCCTGATGCTGCCACCACCATGCTTCACTGTAGGGATGGTATTGGCCTGGTGATGAGCGGTGCCTGGTTTCCTCCAAACGTGACGCCTGGCATTCACACCAAAGAGTTCAAACTTTGTCTCATCAGACCAGAGAATTTTGTTTCTCATGGTCTGAGAGTCCTTCAGGTGTCTTTTGGCAAACTGCAGGCGGGCTGCCATGTGCCTTTTACTAAGGAGTGGCTTCCGTCTGGCCACTCTACCATACAGGCCTGATTGGTGGATTGCTGCAGAGATGGTTGTCCTTCTGGAAGGTTCTCCTCTCTCCACAGAAGACCTCTGGAGCTCTGACAGAGAGACCATCGGGTTCTTGATTACCTCCCTGACTAAGGCCCTTCTCCCCCAATCGCTCAGTTTAGATGGCCGGCCAGCTCTAGGAAGAGTCCTGGTGATCTTGAACTTCTTCAACTTACGGATGATGGAGGCCACTGTGCCAATTGGGTCCTTCAAAGCACCAGCAATTTTTCTGTAACCTTCTCCAGATTTGTGCCTCGAGACAATCCTGTCCTGGAGGTCTACAGACAATTCCTTTGACTCCATGCTTGGTTTGTGCTCTGACATGAACTGTCAACTGTGGGACCTTCTATAGACAGGTGTGTGCCTTTCAAATCAGGTCCAGTCAACTGAATTTACCACAGGTGGACTCCAATGAAGCTGCAGAAACATCTCAAGGATGATCAGAGGACACAGGATGCACCGGAGCTCAGTTTGGAGCTTCATGGCAAAGCTGTGAATACTTATGGACATGTGCTTTCTCAGTGTTTTTATTTTTAATAAATTTGCAAAAACCTCAAGTAAACTTTTTTCATGTTGTCATTATGGGGTGTTGTGTGTAAAATTGTGAGGAAAAAAAATGAATTTAATCCATTTTGGAATAAGGCTGTGACACAACAAAATGTGGAAGAAGTGATGAAGCGCTGGGAATACTTTCTGGATGCACTGTAGATAGATATGAAAGGCACTATATAATAGATAGATATATAGATATGAAAGGCACTATATAACAGATACTGTAGATATAGATATAGTTCTAGATTAGATATGATATAAAATATTGGGCCCTGCAGTCACAAGAGTTTGAAAACCAAACCACTGGTCTGGGGGGTGTTCAGGTCTGGTGGTCCGGGTGGAATGTGGTGCAGTTCACAGACTGACTATGTCAAGTAGTTCACTGATTATTGGAGTCGATAAGAATGCGTTCAGCTTTGTCACTGGACACTGCACAAGTGACATGGCAACAAAATGCAGGTTTGCATTTAACCAGAAGTGCAAATGGAAGTTAATTGCAAGTAATCCGATAAGGATGAACGAATACAGCAGTGAGGGGCTGTAGAGACGAGTAAATCAAGCGTGTATGCTGAATAATTCCGTTATGAACATAGATGTATAGATTATGTTCAGAATGGATAGAATGATAAGAGTACCGTGTCGAAACCGTAACATGTAGACAGTTGTGTAGGCACAAGTACAGCAAAGCCCAGGGAGTTGTGGGGTATTCTTAGTTCAAGGCTGTAATGCCGGGGTTCTTAAACGGCGTAATAATAGTATCCAAAATTAGCAGATTGGTGCCACCCCTGGACTCAAGAAGAGAACTGTTATCATAATGGCAGCGGAGTCTGAAAGAGACAAATGACAATTAACATTTATCACAGTACGTGTCTCTGTTTCCTTTCAAGTGTATATCTCACATGAGAGAAACGTAAGGAGCCAACCAGTTGTTAAAACGATCCTCCTTCTGTCCATTTTCCAAACCTGCTTGTCCAGAACAGGCTGATGGCCGCAGGATAAAAGCTGTTCCAGAGCCTGCTGGTGCTGCCTGGATGTTAAAGGGTCAACCGACAATGGCTGGGGCGAGAGGGGTCCCTGACAATGCTGTGTGCCCGTGATCGTGATTACTTTCTTTCTTTTTTTTTTTCTTCAGGTCAAAGTTGGAAAATGCAACACAACAAAGCCGGGCTTCTTTGACTTTGAGGGGAAACAGAAGTGGTAGGTAAAGGTAATGTTTTTATATTGATCAGTCTCGAGGACTCAGGCAGCATTTCTGTAACATACAAAGACATTTTTAAAGTCTCCCCCTTTGAAAGATCCCAGAGTGCAGTGTAAAAAAAGCGAATATTGGAGAAACCGAGTCGGACTTTCTTGCCCCAACCAGAAAGCGAGCGGCAGATGATGGCTCTGACTTGCGCCATCCGGAGATCTGAGAGACTTCAATGCTTTGGCTTTGCTGCTCAACCCAAACTGAAACCTTTAAACAAAAACGTAGAAGAATTTCTTTATATCTTGTTCTCTTGGCTTTTCACCATGTGCTGCATGTGGCATTGAAATGTCAAGCCCTCCAGGAATCGCTTCATCAGCCAGCTCTAAACAGAGTGTATTTAAATAACGTGGAATCGTTTTGTCCGAATGCTCTGCAGGAATCTGTGGGTGAGAATAACTGCACCCTAATTTGCAGCTCATTCACGCTCACATAGTTTCAGGAGGGATCGGCCTGAGCTTTAGACATTCTTAACCGAACAAGAGCTCGATTGATTATACAGAGCACAGAGTCCTTCAGGTATGACGGAGTGCAAAATTCCATTTTTTTTTTTTATAAACGTACTCCATTTAAAGTGAAATGTTTTCATCTTGGCCCATTACTGGATGTGCCGCTGAGGTAATCCTGTCCGTTTTTTTGTTTCTTTCAGGGAGGCATGGAAGCAGCTGGGAGACATGAGCCCAAGGCAGGCCATGCAGGAATACGTGGCCACTGTGCAGCTGTTGGACCCCGACTGGAACCCCAAGGTAGGAATGGAAATGAAAAGCTTCTCGCATACACCTGTTAAGGGGGGCATCTCGGTCTGGTTAGGCTGAGGGTGTGCTGGCAAGACTGATGGAGGCTAACACTGCGAGAACGGCAGATTTGCTCTTTTTTTTTTTTAATTTTAAATTTTATTTAACCCTTTAACCACCACATACCTGGGGGGTTCGATAAATGCACCCTTGGACGCCAAATACATTTTTGCTGCACTTTTTAAGGAAATGCAACTAAGAAAAAGTAGTAGTAGGATGTTGTACCGTGTTGGCCATTATGAATGTAGAGAAAAGCCAAGCAAACTGCCCCCTTTTATTAGGTAACTAAAAAGATTACAATATGCAGGCTTTTGAGGCAACTCAGACTCCTTTTTCAGGCTAAATGGAATACAGAAGGGGCCCGAGTTGCCTCAAAAGCCTGCATATTGTAATCTTTTTAGTTAGCCAAGAAAAAGTGAAATTTTAATGGAACACACTTTTTTAATGCAAAGAGCATCACAAGTACTGCACCAATGATCATCAATGATGTATGTAAAAACTATAAAAAAAACAAACTACTGCAACAATCTATTGTTTTGTGTACGAGGGGCAACTGACACCACGGATGAAATCGAGCAAATCACCGAGCCAACTGCGCTTGAACTGGCTGCACGTGAGCACACCGAGGCCAACGCTGGCACTGGCTGGCAGGCTAGTCTGGTACAGTGGCTGAATCCCAGATGCTGATTCGCTAGGGGGCGCCAGTGGTCATGAGCTGGCTGCTTAACGAATGTACGGCACGGACTGATCGGCTTTGGCATGCTGGGAAACGACTCTAGCCGGCTGTGGCAGTTTAAGGGTTAAGATCATAGGGCTTGTAGCTGCGTTGGTTTTTCCCAAAGTTCAGCAACTCTGTCATAAAAAAAAATGGGATTCAGCAAAAGCCTGACGTGCTGAAATGATTCCACAGACAAAGTTCAAAATTCAAAGTAAAAAAGTTCACACAAAAAAGAGAAAATTGAAATGGCAAAAAAAAAAAAAAAAAGTTCTGTTCAAAGCTTAAATCTTGTTACATTTCAAATCGTTACAAGTCACTTCAAAACGGTCAGAAAACTGTATGCCTATCCCATTTCTAAGCTGAAAGTGGGCCTTTGGCGTCCCTGTGTACTGGGACCAGTTCTAAACAGCAACTGACTTAATGAACTCGCTGTATCTTAGTATCTCAGGTTCGAATCCCGTAAATGCCAAAAGTGACTGTGCTCTGTTGGGCCCTTGAGCAAGGCCCTTAACCTACAATTGCTCCATCCTGGGTATGACGTCAATCTGCATCCATCCCTGCATGTCGACCCTCCAACCTGCAGGGAAAAACCTGGGGGTTCGTAGCAGAACTGGCACTCGGACCACCATCAAAATGTCTCCCTCTGTTTGACTCCATCTGAAGTGGTGTGGTGCTGAGGTGTCACCCGTTACACGGCTGCACTCGGGTCCTAATCTGGGATCGTGAGTTGGTTTGTCGTGTGGTGGGTGCAGCAATGCGATCAATCAGCGTGTGCTCTTAACCTCTGCCTCTCTCTGTATCTTGGTTATAGCAGGAAAGTTCCATCTCATACTAACTTACAGGGAGAAGAGACTATACCATTGTCTAGGACTATGAAAGAGATGTATTCGACTGAAATTAAGCAAACACTAGTCCAAAAACATGGAGATTAGGAGGATTGGCGATTCTAAATTGTCCCTAGTGTTTGCTTTACAATACAATACAATGCAGTTTATTTTTGTATAGCCCAAAATCACACAGGAAGTGCCGCAATGGGCTTTAACAGGCCCTGCCTTTTGACAGCCCCCCAGCCTTGACTCTCTGAGAAGACAAGGAAAAACTCCCAATAAAAACCTTGTAGGGAAAAATGGAAGAAACCTCGGGAAAGGCAGTTCAAAGAGAGACCCCTTTCCAGGTAGGTTGGGCGTGCAGTGGGTGTCAAAAGTAGGGGGTCAATACAATACAATACACAGAACAGAACAATTCCTTAATACAGCATAATAATAAAAATTTTAGAAGTACGGTTTAACAGTAGATGATCTGACATAATTAGGTTTGGATTTTTTTAGAGTCCTGGAGACCTCATCCATCTAGCTGCCTCCCCATTTGGCCATGCCACGGCTGAAACGTTGCTCCGATGAAAGGACCCCTCTTTCCCATGATTCCTGTGATCCTCCATCAGGGATGACTTTACCATAGGCAGGCAAACAACTTGGCAGGTGGGCCGTGGCACCAAGTGCCACATTTGGGTACCGAGAAAAGAAACAGAATAGGTGAGGGTTAGTATTCAAATATAATTATCATGTTGCTTATGTTATGCTTTGTGTGTGGGGGTGTGTGTGCGCTCCCTGCAGTAGGCTGGCGCCCTGCCCAGGGTTTGTTTCCTGCCTTGCGCCCTGTGCTGGCTGGGATTGGCTCCAGCAGACCCATTAGTTAGGATATAGCGGGTTGGATACTGGATGGATGGATAATACGAGTTTAACTTTCTAAGACTGACTGTTAGAGGGCTTATTGCCAATTTCTGGTTTGTTCTTACCAAATGGAGAAGAAGCTGCACCCTTATTTATTTCATGGCATATCTGACTGTGTGGCTTTGGGTCTTTTTAAGAAATTGCAGATGGTACCCAATCATGGAGTCTCTAGATTTTCCCTCTCTTTCCGTCGGTAACATTGAATAGTTTAGTATAGTAGTGTTTACATTTTAATGCACACCTTGTTTTTTAATGGTAGGGTCCTAAGGTGACCATATTTTCCCCTTTAAATTCTTTGACGTAGACCTCAAATCTCATACCTTGACCACACTATCAGAACTGACTGCTATTGTAGTTCAGTACCCCCCTTTTTACATCTGTTACCTTCGCCAATTAGACTGAATAGCAGCACAGCCAACAGAGAAAGCTGCACGTTTATTTGTGCGTCACAGATAATACACCCAAAATAGCAATGAGTGTGGCAAAAATACCAATCCAACCTGGGACATAATTAACATCCATCATGTTCAGATTACCAGGTTGCTCGATGTCTTATGATGATTGGTCTTCAGTCTGCTGTCCTCTTATCTCCAGCATGCTGTCTGGATGGACCGAGGGAGAGAGACTGCAACGTAGTCTCTGGACAGATGGTACAGCAGAGAGACAGAGAGAGTGTCTTTGTCAGCCTGTGTACTTTTGGTCTCCATGATGTTCCTCCTGGACCTGTGGGATGTCACAGTGCGCGGCTGACTCCCGTGTTTTTTTTTAACATTCCTGTTTCAGCATAACTGAACTATCCTTTCAGGCCATATTTTCGTCCTGATGGAGAAATTGGTGCTTATACAGGGAGTCCCCAGGTTACGGACATCCGACCTCCGACATACGAACTGGGCCGCAGCTGCGACGCATGTGCCTCAGTAACTGCCGCTCTGTCATCTTCTGCCTGGGGACGCTGCAAGCGGTGTCTGGAGCGTGGTGATTTTTCTGCAAGCGGATTCACTGCCCGCCTACCACACGTGGCTGCCTGTTCATTCTAGGTGGGCGGCTGGTAATGCTGCAAGCGGTGACCTGGTGGTGGCGGGGGGTAGCATTCTAGTGTACCTCGGATGGCTGCGTGTTGAATGGGGCGGTGGGACGGCGGACATTGCAGGCAGCATACTGTAGTGGAGGTGACTGTGAGGTGGGCTGGTGAAGCGCCCCTCGCTTCCCCCATTCATTCACAATAGCGAGCCTGCTTGTACTGTTACGCGAATAGCTGGAAATCGTCTCTTGTCAGTACAGGGTGGTGCAGGTCTAATTATGCAGATCCAGATCGTCTGGATGACTTTGATTGGACAGCTTGGATTGCAGTTCGGCGCAAAGACGATTCTTCATGTCGTCAGTTCGCACACTTCTCGATGGTCTGGGATGTTTTGGGTGATTTTCTATGTAATAAACTGAATAAGTTATAGCGTAATGAAAATTGCATAATTAGATCTGGACCACCCTATACATCAGACGTGCTGACGACGGGTGCCTTCCTGCTGTGATAGCGTGGACAGTGCCGTGCAGAAGAGCTCATCTTAACCTTTAACAATGTCTCTGAAACACAAATCTGATGCAAGTGCTGGTGATACAGTAAAGAAGAGAAAAAACATCACCATTGAAAATAAAGTAGAAATAATAAGAAGGTCAGAGAGACGTGAAACTCCATCATTCATGCTTGGTTACAGTTGGTCAACGATAGCATTTATTAAAATAATGTACCTGTTCAGACTTGCATACAAATTCAACTTAAGTACAAACCTACAGTCCCTATCTCGTACCTAACCCGGGGGCTGCCTGTATTTCAAAATGCCACCCCAATTCCACAGGCTCATAAGCTCATCCAGCCCCTTCCACTCCAGGCTTTCTTCCTGTGGTAAGGACTCGTAAGGTCTAAATTGTTCCTGATATTGGAGCTTTTTAAATGAAAACCATTCTTCTGGCGTGTCCACGTAGGGTTATGGCCAAGCACCTTTGTGAAACTGGTTACAGTAATCCATGTAAAACGTTCAGACACACCGTCCATCTTGTGGCCTGTTAATATCAGCTGCCTGTTTTTCCCCAGGCTAGCTCGGAGGAATATAGCTTGGGGCTACATTCACATACAAGTTTTATCTGATAAATTACCTGATTTAAACATTACTAAAAAAAAATATATAAAATGAAATTAAAAATCAGCAGTGGTCTCCTCTCGACTTTCTCGTATACTCAGATATGAGGATGGATATTTGAGGAGTAAACCGCAAGACAAGAATTATATTTTTATATCATGTACATTTAAAGAGCTATCAACAACAAACCAAATTAATAATATACTGAAAAACTATTAGAAAAGTAAAGTTGAATAAATCGGACTCTGCAGCGGCATGAGTAAAAGGTAAAGTACCACTTCTGGTTAGCGGAAATACCCCAAAAGTTGATAGTAATCTACGTTTTGTACCTAATACTTGTGTGCAAAATTTGGTTGACCGAGGTGAAAGCGTACTCGGGTTATCGTGTTTATACACACACACACACACAATTCCAAAAGTGGTATTTTTGGACTCGGGGAGGTCTAAAATGGAAATCAAATCTTGAAATCAAATTTTAGCACGATTACAATACTTTCCTAATGAGAAAGTAAATTGGACTCAGGGATGACTAAAACGCTGAGATTCATCAAACTCTTGAGGTTGAATTTTTGGGCATTTACAATGCTTTACCTATACTTCGTATACAAGAAAGTAAAAATAAAAAAATGAAAAGATTAAAGACAATTTTACAAATAAAGATAATTTACAAAATTATTAATAAAGATATTAAGCTTTTTTTTACCTCTACAGCAACAAACACATTGAAGGAGGCGTGCTTAATAGTTTGACTGTTCTAGAGATTGCTGCCTCACGCTCATCATATTGAGGACTTTGATCTCCATGAATTCTGTTGTCCTGTAACTCTTTTTCTGAAAGTAGCCGTTCAGGCAGTGTGTTTCATACACAGCAGTGGTGGCTTCTTTTCATTTTGTTTACCTCAAGTCTAACATTCATGAAAGTCGTCGTCATCATCATCGTCAGAGAGCAGACCCCACTTTGATCCTGTTGTTCCTTGTTAACTCCACACCAATACCAGGCTTCTAACACACAGGTCAGTTTGCTTTACATATGGAGCCTATATTCCCCAAAACAAACCCATCGATGCTACATGGTCTATTGAGCAAAAACATTGTGTCGATCTGCCCTTCCTGTCGATCTTTTCTTATATGTTCAGTTTCCAAATTATTTGGAACTGCTGATCTGTTCTGCATGTTCATGTTGAGAGTCGCTGATTGCACCGTGTCGGCAGTCCTGCTTTGTTGTTGTCGTCGTCTTCATGTTTCGTTAGACGCTAACTCTGTAGCCTCTTTAATTTCTGCCTCCTCATGGGTATAGAAAAGTATATTCTCAGAATTGATGATTTGCATATATTTAAAGAGAATCATGAGCTTATATGAAAATAAGCATTGTGTCTTAGTGCACCCTAGTATAGTAAGAGTTAAATCATAAAAAAGCCTGTGCCTGCATATTTTATTTTTTTTCTCTGTGCAGCTGCAAACCACCAGTATCTTTCTGCAAAGTTTAAATTTTCACTTCAGGACACCTTGTACTTTGAGAGAGCTAAACAGGCCATTGTTTTAAGCAATGCAGCTACTGAGACTTTAACCATGAGAGAAAGCCAAAGAGGCCACTTGCTTTCACATACAGCAGCTCGGCCTCTGCCTCCCTGTCTGCCTGCTTGGACACAAACATGAGGCGATGATAAGCCAAGGAAAGGGTGTCCTATAAGAAACCGCGCCATTGTCTTAGAGATGCAGCTGCCTAGAGCTTTAGCCTTGAGGAATGTTTGTGCAACAAGAAACTATTCATTTGAGTGGCCCAGTATCTTATGTGAGGGACCGCCTGATTCCGACTTACAGGTGGGAATCGATCGATCGATAAACAGGTCTGAGGAATTTGCTAATTGCTCAAGTCATCTGAACTGAGGCCGTGTGTGCCTCCTGTAATAAAGCTTGATTCTGCCTGCCTGTCCTGAGACTCCGAGTGCCTTCTGTGGGGCTGAGGGGGCCCTAATAAAGAAGACCACCATGATCTCAAGAAGGATACATATGTTGGTCCAGTGGGTTGGTGCAGAGGAGAGGAGCCTTCATTAACTTAAAGGCTGAGAAGAAGTAAATAAAATACATTGTTGCTCTTAATTGTTTTCTTTTTCTACAAATATGTATATATAATACTAGCCAACCCGCGGTGTACCATACGCCGCATAATCAGGCCGATTTTTTTTTTTTTATGATTTTTAAGCACAGGGAGAAAATTAACATTTGAAAAATCGGTAATGTAATAAATCAGCCAGAAAAGCAACATTGTAACAATGCACAGAACGAACCAACACACAATCGTCCGTGACTGAAAACTGGCGGACCCTCATCGCGCCTTCTCCTGCCAAACGGAGGGATGCGAGTGCACTGCGCTCAGGTGCGGCGTGTGGAACGGCAGGAGAGGAGAAGGACGTCCACTCCGTTCCCTCCGTCATGCTAGTCTGCTGATTTCTTGTTCAGTATGCACTGCCCGCTCATGTGCCCACCTCCAACTCGTCACTGGAGTCGCTGTCGTCTTTACACAGTCCAGATGCATCTGTGACTCACGTAGACATTTCATTGCTCTGTGCGGTTTTGGCTGCTTTTCTATATATAATCCACCAAGACACCTGACCACGGTAGTAGCGAGGTGGGTATGTATAAAGGGTAGGGACGAAACCAGTGGGAGCGTATGAGTCGCACTTAGTGGGAATTCCATGGTTTGCAGCCCGAATGGGGTTCAACGGCTTACCCACACCTCTCTGCGCCGGGTAGACACACACTCAATCTCTTACATAATTATTAATTGAATGCTAAACACTTCTGGAGAGACATGGTTGTCTAAAACGGGTTGGTGTGAGAATACAACAGTAAATGAATGAAAAGATGGAACTCTGGAGAGAGCAAAATACAACACAATAGTGAAGCTGCGGCATAACAAACACTGCATAATTATTTATTGATGGTTGAACACTTCTGGAAAGACACAGTTGTCTAAAAAGGGAGGTTTTGAGGATACAACAGAAAGTGAATGAAAAGATGGAACTCTGGAGAGAGCAACATAGAATTGTCCGTGAGTGAATAAGACGCATGTTTGTCACGGATGCGAATAGCTGTATGTAGCGTGTAAAACCGTTGGCTATGGTGCACGCGGTCGTGCGTCGTAACCGAAAACTCATTTTTTAAAGACTGCTTACTTCATTGTGTTTTAACCTCAATTGTAAATTGGATTTTCTCTGAAATATTTTGATAGAGTGCCATCAAGACCTGCATGCCAAAAAACACCATTGTGCATAATATCGATGATTTCAGTCTTACTTTTTCTTAAGTCCTTTTTTACATGGAGCTTTTCTTCATTCTGCCTTTTAAGCTTCAGTTTATGTTCTACATTTATATTTCTCTCTCTTAGCCCTTCTTTAATTTAGGACGCTCATTTGTGCCTTTCATTTCTATCTCTCTATCAGTCTTAGTTATTTAGTGCTTTTCATATTTCTCTTGGCTCTTGTTTTTGTCTCAATTTTAATTTTATAAACAATTTTTTATGTATAGTCATTCCTGTTTCCTAATGGCCGTATGTTGCTTTCCATCCCTAAACCACACAGGATTCACTCAAGGCCTCCTTTAGTAGCTGGTACCCTTTATAGCAGGGGTCTTCAACTCCACTCCAGGGGCCTCCTGCATAACGTTGTGCGTAGAATTCACATTGTAACATGGCGTGCGGACAAAAGCGGAAATGTGCTTACGCACAAAATAATCCAGATACATAAATCTGTGCATTCGCCAACTTCCACGTTCTTCTGCTACATAAATCCCGGTCAGCGTGAAAAGTAACATGCGTGCACGCGCCTGCTGTCCCGCCCCGTCTCCTCCCAGAATTACGCCTCTTTGAATATGCAAATCAATATAAATATCCCTTAAGCTCCGTGTTCTGTGAAAAGGCAATGGTAAAAGCACCTGGGTAATAGAAGAATTTCAGCGAATACCAAGTGGAGACATGGAAAAAACATATTATTTGTTGGTTTAAACAGTGGTATAAAGAACAAAAGGAAGTTAATCGAGTGACATAAAGTGTCAGAGAAACTCGAAAGCTCAAATTCACAAAGTCGCACAGTGCCCGAAATAAAAAAAGACGACGTCACAAATTTCAAAGTCTCCAGGAAAAGGCGAGTCATAGCCCACCGTCTGAGTGTCATATGAAAGCTTATTAGGGTACAAAGAATAAAAAAATAGGCACACAGTGGGGAAAAAAGCAGGAAATGTCAACTTCAATCTCTAAATTTCCACTTTAATCATGTAGTTTATTTTGTCATTAAAGTAGAACATCATAAACTTCATCTTAAAATCGTTTAATTAACCAGTTTCTCAAATCTCATCGTAACTAAAGTAGCACGTTAAATGCTTTGTTTTGTATTTAATCTTCTATGTGCTCTATGTTTGTGAATCACTACGTGCTTCTTAAACGGGTTTTCTCTTCCTCCGACAGGACACAGAATCCATTATATTTGTGATATTACAGCTCTCTGAATAATTAAAATACTGAGATGCATCTGTGATATCATTTTTATGATGACAGGAGTTAAAGCACGTTATTAAACATGGGAACACGGTGGTGCAGTGATTGTTCATGTCTCACGCAAAATGCTTGCTTCGCTGTGCGTGACCTTCGATGAAATACTTTATTGTAGCAGTACTTTCTCTTTGAAATGTACTAACCCCCAATTCCTGTCCTTCCTTTTCTTTCTCCAAATACCCAATCGCCACACAATCAACTCTGAAATAGACGTTAAGCCATCTGTAAGCTTAGCGCCGATTCTTCAAAACTTTTAAGGAACAGTGAAATATCTTCGTAGTACATGTTTAACTACTCCATCTATCTGTCCTTCCAGTGTCGCGCCAGCCCCAGCAAGAATAGAGCGCGAGGCAGGAACAATCCATGAACGGAGCGCCAGCTCCTCGCTACCGCTGCGGCACCATGTCCTCACATGTTTAATTATTAACAATATATATTATTTAAATGAAGTTAAAGTTTTATCTGTATAATAAACATATTTTGCTGCATTTCATCTTATAAATGATATCGTCATCATATGTAAATACGCACTGTATAAAATGGCTCAGGTTGTGCAGTATTATAACTGTAGTTTCCAGTGAGGTGATTGCACTTAAAAGTCCAGATAGTTCTGCAAGGAGCACTTGATGGACTGATGGAGTGCGTTTAGCGTTCTTGGGATGAAACTGTTTCTGGACCGCGAGTTCTGTATAGGAAAGGCTTTGAAGCGTTTGTCATATGAGAGCAGTTCAATAGACAGCGTGGCTGAGGCAGCGTGTGCTTGATGCTGTATCCCGATAATTCTCTTTCTGATCAGCTGCTGCTGTGATTCCCCACTCAGATACAGTTATATAAAGACTCCGAGTGGTGCAGTGAGAGTAATATGGATGAAGATGATCCGCTGTGGCAACCCCTAACGGGAGGAGCTTGAAAAGAAGAATAAGAAGGTGCAGTGAGAGTAACAACGCTAAAGCAGCTGTGGTGTTTAGAATAGTTTGGCCATTCTGTGGACCATTATATTGTTACAGGTTAATCACAATCAATTGCGTTAAACTAATAAACAATATGCGGTTAATTTCAGTGTATTTATAAAGCTGCGTCAGGGATGTGGATCTAAAAAAGAAAGAAAAGGTAACCACACTGGAACAGTAGCACTGCTTTGATGCTGGGTGCCACCAGTCTGCAAAACCGAGTGGAGAACTTGCTTACGACAAGGTATGAGGTACTGTGGAAATGTGCGTGGCTTTACGCCAAGTTTAGGTTTTATACATCGCGATTTGAGACTCGGGCCCCATAATTATTTCTTTTTTCCTTAATTAGCAACCAAACAATATTCATCCATCCATTTTCTAACCTGCTGAATCTGAATACAGGGTCACGGGGGTCTGCTGGAGCCAATCCCAGTCAACACAGGGCACAAGGCAGGAACCAATCCTGGGCAGGGTGCCAACCCACCGCAGGACACACACAAACACACCCACACACCAAGCACACACTAGGGCCAATTTAGAATCACCAATCCACCTAACCTGCATGTCTTTGGATTGTGGGAGGAAACCGAGCACCGGAGGAAACCCACGCAGACACGGGAGAACATGCAAACTCCACGCAGGGAGGACCCGGGAAGCGAACCCGGGTCTCCTAACTGCGAGGCAGCAGCTCTACCACTGTGCCACCGTGCCGCCCCCAAACAATATTAAGACACAAAATATACCAACACATCAACAACAACAACCTGCGTCCATCACACAAAAACTAAAAATAAAGAGAGGTGAAGGTAATGTTGATGTGCTCAGGTTCACAAGACGTTTTGACAGCACTCTTGAAAAAGAAAAGCAACAGATTTGGAAATGCCTGCCTGCCAGATAATGGGTTTAATTAGCAACGAGAATTGGCTTCAAGTTAAGAAACTGAATGAAGGTTGGAGTTTGAGGCCCCAACATAGTTGCTCATCTGTTGGCTCACTTCACATCGAATTTATGTTTAGGTGCCGTTTAAGGAAAAAAGAAACAATTCAGCGGTCAGAGTCTCAGGAAAAGTCAATTAAAACAAAGGGAAATAGTTAAATAGCAGCAAAAACTGGTCACTAATTAAGAAAAGAGTTAGAATGGAAACTTGCAGGCACAGTAGCTCTCCAGGACTGGAGAAGGAGACCCCTGCATTATAGCTACTGGTGTTCTGTTATAATGCACTGCTGCTTTCTGACAGTAGGTGTCAGTGTGCTACAGGATATATTTGTTTGAACGATGACAGTTTGAATGGCACTCCCTCTGTGCCTGTGGATTTATTGTGTGTCTCTACTTCGAAGGATATTTTCACTATGCAGTTTATTTAGGGAGAAAATTCTTCGCTTTCATATTTTTAATTGCCATAATAGGTTTCACAGAGTTCAATTTGGTGAATCTCATGCACACAAAACAACACAAACAAGAAACATAAAGACGGGCAGTCGCCATCATCTTTCAGTAGCTTGTTGACATTCGGTTTAACACAGACACACTTGGACATACTGATGTAAGCTACTCCTGATTCAAAGATGTTAAGTCCATGCACCTCACAGCTTATAGACCTGGTCTTGATGGACGGTAAGCAGTTTATCAGATAGTTGGAGAGTGAACAGGGACTGGGCACAGTGTGATGGGTCTGCAGAGCTCATAATGGCTTTGTGTTTCAGCATGGAAAAGTACAAAGCATCCATAATGATCAGCCAGTGGTTTTAGAACCGCCACACACACACCACTCACTGTAGCTGCTTATTGTCATCCTGCTTACGTGAAGATTACAAGTTCACAGCCTGAACAAGACACTTGTGTCATGACACAGACAGCGAAGGAGGCAGTGAAATGGAGGGTTACTGTATTTGTATGGAAAAGTTAACTTTCTTGTTGCTTGGATGATCCGAGTTCCGACTTCTTGAGCCCGTAGCTTTTTTCCCGATTAATCTTCTGCAAAGCCAGGCGACGGCAAGTGCTTGGCACCAGGAAAGGCCCCTTTCCATTTTGAGAGCTGCTCTTTTTAACTAGGCAGGCATCAATTAGCAGCCCTCTCATCTCCAGTCATGCGGGTAATTGTGCATGTCAAATAAAATTAGTGTGTGCATGTGGCACCCTCCCTTGGGGAGACCTCTGCGCAGTGTACATGTGGGAGTCCGCCATTCAACAAAAGGCAGGGTTTTAGCTTGCGAGAAATCGTTACCACGTTCCTAGTTTTTGTGTGTTTAATTGAATTGTTGTAATAAACCCTTCTTACTGTCCAAAACTGGAAGGAACAAATAGGTGTCGTATAAAATGGCAGCTGTTTGACCAATCCTTGTTGGTGTAACGCTCCATTGCAGGGCACACTCACTCGCTCACGAGTCCGTGCTCACTTCTAATGGGTGAATTTGGAGACCCCCGGTTACCCTAACCTACAAGATTATAGAATGTGGGTAGAAAAAGTAGACACGTGTGAGCTCATCTCAACAAAGATGGTGGACAATGGCCCTGTCTGGTCGTAGTACAACTTGTTCTGCTACACCCTAAACCACCCCAAAAAAAAAATGAATATGGAAAAGGGTAAAAAAAAAAAGAAAAATGAAGAGTCATTTTGCAGAGTTAATCTTTGTCTTCCGTCTCTCCCCTCATCCCCCTGTCGGAGTTTGTTTCCTTCTGACACCCGGAGTCTCGCCGCCATGCATGCCTGGACTTGCTAAAGTCTGCAGAGGAGCTGTGGATTCGCTCATCTGGTAAATGATACCTCATTCTAATGAGGGCACCAGTCACCTGAGGCCATGAGATACAGTAGCATCTGACATTTTATACAGTTGCAGGTAAAGTGGTCCGTGGGGATTCTCTTATTCTTTGTCTTCATATGTGAGTGAAAGCTTTTGTAATCGTTTGGTGCTTTCTCTAAAGCGCTCGATTAGAGCACTAATGTTGGTGAAATATCAGTTTGGAAAATTTCTTTCTCATCCCCCTTGGGGTTAATAGTAATGTTTTGTCCGTATTAAGCATCTCTCTGGTTGGGTTTTGTAATTTTCATTTGTCTCTTGAGAAATATTTGTTAATATAACGTTTATTTGCCGCTTCACCATTCTGTGTTTCTTTCACTTATGCTGCTCCCAGTTGCAGGGTGGTGCTGCCCTACACTGCTCAATGATTGACGTCATTAGTCCATAAATACTAAAAGCTTCCGGTATCCATGATTCAATTCAGGTCTTTTAAATTGCTTCCGTTTTTTTCCTTCTGCTATTCTGAATCTTTGCGCGTTGCTATCGACTATGAGTTTGTTTTGCGTTTTGGTTCAGTCGTTCGGCTCCTCTTGTATTCCTGGTTACAAATCCCGTGACACTGATTCATTTCCCAATCCTGTTAAAGTGTCTGTTTCTCACCGTTCGCCTCAATTCTGTACTGCTAACAAGGACTGATTGGTGAATCAAACTGGGATCCATTAAGCTGTTTGCTCCAGAACTCCTGACCTCCGTCACGCTATGCCACATGTCCCTCTTTCCGCTTAAGGAGCCGTCAGTAGTTTCCCTTTTATTTTGCACCCTGTGAAACACTATCTCTATTTTGACTCAACCTTTACTCTCTCTGCAGCAGAGAGATGGGTCTTAGCTTTAGTGTTATTTGCGTTTATCTTATTTCCTTTCTTTTTGTGTTTTTCTTTCTTATTACTATTGTCTTGATTGTGTATTATGCTGTGTTAATTCTGTTTTCTGTTATCCTTGTCTTTTGAATGTTGAATCCAAGAGGGTAAGGTCCCCAAGCCGCAAGTTAGCTGCTGACACATTAGCTCCTGCTTATGTTTGCTTGACTTCCTTCTTTGTATTCTGTTTCAGATTTTTTTTTTTCCATTTTGATTTACTCTGCGTTTCGGACATCTTGCTGTTATTTAAAGTTTTACCGGTTTATATTTTAGGTTTTGGTTGTTTTTTCTGTTGCCTAGTTCTTGAAGCTTTTTTTTTTAGTGTGTATAGTGTGAAAAGCACCTATTGCCAATGGCATGTCTGTCTGTTCACATTTAACAACCTTGCTCCCAGTGGACTGATTTTGTTAACGCTTGGAACACGTAACCTTCAAGGAAATATTGTCAGAAAAACTCAACTTTTGTCGAGGGATCTCCAGTACTGTACAGCGGGCCACACAAAGTTTTGAAATTTCAAAAACATCTTTTGAAGGATAATGGCGAATTTTCATATTTGTGCTGAAACAGAAATATTCTGTGTGACTCAAATGACAGACTCATTTTACTGGTTCGGGTTTCTTTTGAGAAAGGTCACTTCTGCTTTTGTATTTTGCATATTTCTTCACTTTTTCGTCTCTTACTTTCGTCAGCAAATCCTGACAACAAATAGTGAAACCCCTCACTGAGTTGTCCACACTGATTTCTGTAGAAGCAGCTCCTGTGGTTGCACAAACTTCAGTCATACTTCAGTTCTTGAAATCGTTAAACAGTATGTTACAGTACATGATGCCTGTGAGCGTAAAAAACAAGAAACATAGAAAACAAGCCCCCCATGCCGTGGCTCAGAAACATGTTATACATATCTGCTATGTAATAAACTAAGTTCTTTGTGTCTGTGGTTGGTCAGTTTTGGCTTTCGTGATGCAACAAAAGAGGAAGTGCGAGTGTGCGACGCATGAGGAGGAGTAAAGGCGCATACTGAGAGAGTCGCCTTCAAGTATAAAACCAGACAGCTGGCTTTACAGGAACAGTCTCGAGAAAGGGAGCGCCAGCGAAGAAATATTCACACACGCAAATTCATACCAAAGACGCACGTATGGCAAGTCATAGCAAATATTTTTTTTTAATCACCTGTCTTTGATAGATACGGTGGGGTCCTAGTATATGAACATGTATTCGAGAGTAGGGTTGCGTGGTATGGTGAAAACCCAATTTTTAAAATAGTTCAGTACCAGAATTTGGATATTTTCAGTACCGGAATTAAGTAGTTTTCTACCCCAGCGCCCCATCATCAACTCAAGGCAGATTACACGGGGAAATGAGTTCTTCAGCACGCTTGTGCACCAACTCTCCCAGCTTCAACCCCCTTCAAACTTCCTGGCCTCCATGCTTCAGAGTGATGAAGACTTTATAAGGGACTGTTGTCATCCCTTCTTGTTTCCATGCTCCGTTGAAGCTCCAAGAGTGAAGTGGTGCAGTAGTACAGCACACCAGGGAGGCGCGTGATTGTTACAAAAGAAGATTAGAAGGAGAGTTTAAAATTTTAAAGGGGATCAGTCCAGTGGATCGAGACAGTTATTTTAAAATGAGCTCATCAAGAACACGGGGGCACAGCTGGAAACTTGCTAAGGGTAAATTTCACACAAACATTAGGGAGTTTTTCTTTACACCGAGAACCACAGACACATGGAATAAGCGAACAAGTAGCATGGTAGATGGTAGGACTTTAGGGACCTTGAAAACTCAACTTGATGTTATTTTTGGAAGAATTAAGAGGGTAGGAATGGCGAATGGCCTGTTCTTTTTGTTTGCTCTAATGATTTAACTGCAAATGTAGACAAAGTATATAATGTGTGAAGCCTGAATTCCAAACATCAACGAAACACTTTTACAAAAGGTACAAATATAACAGAACAAATGCGCTTTTATTCAAAAATATAACTGCAGAAAAACAACCTGCGTTTCCTGCGACATTGACATGCATTCGTTATCACAGCTTCGGTGGTGCAACGGTATCAGCCATTGACTGGTAATCGAAGCTTCACGGGTTTGATCCCGGACAAGTCCGTTTTGAGAACTGAGCTGTTCGTATTCTTACTATTTTAGAATAAAAACATACATTTGATTCCAGTCTGTAACAGCTGGTGTAATTTATGATACTTGTTAAGGTTTTAAAAATGTATTTATACAGATTACTGTAGAAACAAAACACACATGAAATGCGTGTGTTCCAAATAACAATCTATTATTTCCACTCTAAAACTCCACTTCACTCCCAGATAATCAATCAATTCATGAGCTGGGAGAAGTTTGTGCACGTTCTAAGTCAGTGGGGATGGAATAGCCGGCTGCTTGCAGCTTGTCTTTATCGGCACATTTACAGGACAAAAGATGCTGGCGGAGAGGTGCGAACGGATTTAAGAAACGATTTAAGGTGGGACGGATCTAAGAGTTTTTTCGTAGGCTCTGGTAATTCTAGTGTTAAGGGTTAAGACGTGTTGCATTTTGTTCAGCACAAAATTTCCATGAACTCTATACACATGACCCTAGAAAGCTACTGCCGTATAAAACCGTCCCAATTTCAAACTTCTCTTTTTGTTTTGCAATTTAACGCTTCTGTTTCCTGCTTGAACGCTTTACTGACCTGTTAGCTGTGGGCTTTGAGTGGAACTTAACGTTAAACTTCCTTTTAAGAAAAATGAGAATGTCTGACGTGTTCCTGAAACCCCTGCACTGTTACAAAGCACCCAGCAGTTGAAAACACTTACTGGGTACAGAGTGTCTTGGATAGCCAGGGACCCTTGCCTGGCCGGGCCGCCTCTTCCTTTGAAGGACCGGGAGAACAAATGTGGACAGAGAATTACCTCCCCCGGAGCTCTAGATGGCAACAGTGCCTCGGACTCCCACAAGGCCTCATGGGTGATGGAGTTGGATACAGCCCTGTTGAGATCCGGTGGGTGCTGCTGCTGTTCCTGAGCCCATGTGGGCTGTTCTTCTGCCACACCCGGAAGTGGGGCAACGAGCACCTGAAGCACTTCCGGGTGCCTCATATAAGACATTACTCGGTGAGGAGGGAGAGAAAGCTTGCCATGGAGGATAAAGAGAGAGAGAGAAGTAAAAGGATTGACTGCTATGCATTGTGTGATCTTGAGACTGTGTTGTGCCTGTGGGAAATGAGGAAGGCGTTTCCCACAAGATGAAGAAAAATAAAAGTTGTGCTTTAATAAGTGTTCCTCCTGCATCGGTCTGTGTCGGGTTGGGTGGCTGGCACGCCTCCGTAGAGTTGTCACAAGACATAGCAGGGTCAGACATCTGATTTGACCACAAAGGCAAGCATTTTCCCATTTTGGCTTCTTTCTTTTTCTGCCATGCCAAAGATGTCTGCTGTTGAGAAGAGCGCCTGATCCACTGCTTTAGAATTCCTTCTTGCTGTCATCTAGCCACCATTTCTGAGTTGGTAGCAGTGAATGGAGTGTCAATGTCACAGGATGATGACACTGTCACTTCTGCAGCTTGTGAGAGGTGCATAAACTGGCACCATTTGAGTGTGTCATGAGAACTGCTCACTGCAGTGTGATGATCCATTTAAAATGAGCCTGCGAATGCAGCGGTGCATCTGTGAAGCTATGTTTCGATATGCGATACTCGTCTGAGGATGCGACTTATTAAATAAAAATTGTTCTGCAAACGCTTGGCATCCCGTCCCAGCCCACTTTCACATTTAGTGGTCGTCTGCATTGTGCGCTGAAAACTTTCACCTATGCGTCATTAGACAGATGGCAAATAGCGAACCTGCCAAAGTGTACTCGGTTTGTCGTATTATACCTTAGTTTTAGTTTTAGTAAATTGCCTGCTTTAGATGAAAGGCGTTTTCCTTTGCCTGTATGTTTCATTGCAGTCACGATACAGGGCCACGTTTCCAATTGGCAGTATTTTTTATCACGAAATTTGACACGATGAGATTTTGCCTCATGCCTGCTTTTGGTGGAACATCTGTCCAGCCCACGGTGGGTTTATAGAGAGACATCTTGTGGAATTTGTGTTGTAACTGACGGCGGGGTTCAGTGCTTTTCACAAAAAGCAGAAGGTGTGCTGAGGCGAACGGGGTTTATTGCTAATTATTAGCACAATCCCAAAAGATGAGCATGGAGACCACGTTTACTGCTTCAAAAGCCGGACAATAGTACAGGGTGGTCCAGATCTAATTATGAAAAGGCGAACACATCGCACCCGCTGTTCGACTGACAACCCGCCATTTTAGAATGCAGGGCAGGTGCTGCCATCTGTCGGCAACAAAAATAATTTTTTGTGAATTCTCCATGTAATAGTCATAGCGTAATGAAAATTGCATAATTAGATCTGGACCACCCTATAGAAGGATCCCCACCACCACATGTACTGTATGTGAAGAACATCTTCTACCTCGTTTAGGCCCCAAGCCATAAGGCCTGATGGGCTGCTGAAAATAGAAAACAATTTTGCGAAGGTGGATGCTACAAAACACAGCATCAGAGAAGGGAGCCCCATTTGGGGCGAGGGATGTTCTTGGAAACTCTGAAGGACTTATTTAATTTCAAAGGGAAGCGATTCTTTGAGAGTTATTACAAATTATATGAAGCCCACCCCTTTTAACTCTGTAATATTGATGTTTAATTTAATCACACAAAATATAGCTAATGTACCCTGAGAGCCACGTAAGCAAATATTTTTTACATGACAACTGGGTCCTTTGTCTGCTCTGAAGACCCCAGAAAAGGGTGACACTTTAGGACACGACTCCAGCCTGCCGGATGAGTCTCCCCCGGATGCTAGATGTCAAGCTATTGAGCAGCAAGCCAAATTAAATCATTTTGGCCCTCGATTGGTGCCATGAGGCATTAACTGCAGCAGCCCACTAGCACTGGGGCGGGATGTGCTTAATTGTATTAGCGTTCACCTTAAAACGTCTCCTTTTTGTTTGTGTCTGACAAAGCGAGTTCGGAACGTGAAGCCTGTCGAGCGATCTCGGGGCAGCTCCACAATGTGTCTGTCATGGCACATTAATGGCGTGTGGGAACAGGTGGCGCCCAGTGTATTTTCTGCTGACGAGCGCTTCTGCTTTTAGAGCTGCATGTACAGTGACACAGCTGAAACGGCACAAAATACAAATAGGAGGCGGACAAAAGAGGGTTTTTATTCTTTTTCTTTCTTTCTTTAAGGTGATTGCGTTAGCGCATACAAAAGCCAGCGACTCCATTAGTGTCAGGGTCCTGTCCTGCCACTTTATTCTTCTGGACGAGTAATGACAGAGTTTGAACTTGAAATCCGTTTGGGTCACCAGCATTTAAAGATAGGAAACGTGGAAAGCTGGCCACACTGAGTTGTACAGGGAAGAGAAATCATAAGAGGGTGCCCTGGGCAGAAAGTAACCTCAGGCGCCAAGTGCTTGGGATCTCGATGGGTTGGATAGCACGGCCCATGGCACG
Source organism: Polypterus senegalus (assembly GCF_016835505.1). Classification (NCBI taxonomy): domain Eukaryota; kingdom Metazoa; phylum Chordata; class Cladistia; order Polypteriformes; family Polypteridae; genus Polypterus; species Polypterus senegalus. Next base: position 166,306,326 of record NC_053163.1, read on the forward strand.
TACAGTGCCTATTAAAAAGTATTCGCCTCCTTGGAAGTTTTCACATTTTGTTGTTATTCCACACTGACTCATAGTGGATTGCAATTTGCTTTTTTGGACGGTACTCAATAGAAAAAGACTCTTTAATGTCAAAGTGAAAGCAGTTTTCTGCAAAGTGGTCAAAAATGCTTACAATATAAAGCACAGAATCTCGTATTTACCCCCTTTATTGTGTCGCACCTAAATCGCCACTCAGGCAGCCAATTGGTTTTAGAAGTCCCATCATTAGTTCATTAGAGATCACCTGTCTGGGGTTTCAACTACCGTATATACTCGCGTATAAGTCTGGTCCTGAAACCTGAAAAATCGATCATAAGATCAGACCCCGACTTATATGAGGGGGGGACCCAAAAATAACCGGAAATATTTTTAAAATGTGTTTAATTTAATTTTCTTTACAAACTACAATTAGTCTCCTTCAAAGTACTGTCCATTGGCGGAAATACACTTATCTAACCGTTTGTTCCATTGTTTGAAACGTTTTTTAAATTCGTCTGACGTCAGCAAAACGCCTTCCTTTCAAGTCTTTTTTCATCCGAGGGAACATAAGAATCACACGGAGCTAAATCCGGTGAGTAGGATGGGTGGTCCAGGGTTGTCGTACCGTTTCAATAACGGTAGTTTCTGCAACACTTTTTTCAAGAAGAAAACAAAATTTCACTGCCGCACGTTGCTCATGATAATCGGCCATCGTAAAAAAACGACACTTGCACAAAACTACTTTTACAAAATTCACTGAACACAAGCACAACCTTCCAGACTGATGGCACTTGGCAGACTGACTTGTGAGGAGTGTAACTAGATTGCCCTAGCGGCCCAACCACGTACTACAAGTACCAACCTAACAACAACAAAATTCCGGTTATTTTTATGCTCATTCAAAAATATGACACTTAAATTTATTTATTTTAAATTTTTTTTTTTTACATCTTCTTGCCGCCTCTAATCTCGTACCAGTTTCTCAGACACATCGAATTTTGTTGCAGCAGTGTAGTTACCAATTTCTTTCGCCACTTTAACAACGTTTAATTTAAAACCAGCTTCATATTTTCTTCCAATCAAATGCTCCATCGTTGATAAGGGATGCTGTTTACGATAAATGTGTATGAGGGTGTGAGATACAAAAAACACAAAACGGTGCAAACGTCGCTTCGGAATAGTCCGGGTATTACGAGAGAGAGAGAGAGAGAGAGAGAGGTTAGGAGTGCACACTGATACACAAAAAAGCAGTGCGCTCCGTGGTTACTCTCTCAGGTGGCTGTTAGCATATCATAATCTCTTGGACAAATAGCGTGAGTTTTCCACATTCGACTTACACGACCGACATTATAAAATACCAGAAATTATACAGTAAAATCAAGCCCCGACTTATTCACGGGAGAACTTATCTGCAAGTATATATGGTAATTGTATCTGGAAAGTCCAGTTTATGGTGGCCTAACTTACAAAATAAAGACAATCACTCTAAACAACTATGAAAATGTAGCAGAAAAGCACAAGTCATGGGACAGAGAAAAGGAAATAACCAGCATATCCAGTTAAATCAGTCATGCAGAAATGCAAAGAGTGTGGCGCAGCTGTAAATCTGATAGAACAAGCCGTACACAAAAACCGAAGACGACCAGCTCTGTAGGCCAACAGGAGACCTTCAAGAGCTCTGATGCAATCACAAGTTACGGTGGATGAGACTGGAGAGACGGTACGGACATCATCTGTTCCAGGAGGCTTTACCAGTCGCACCTTTATGGGATGAGTGGCAAAGAGAACAGACCACTTGGCCCAACAAAGCCCACCAGTCCTATCCACTTACCTATTCTAAAATAGCATCAAGTCTAGATTTGAAAGTCGCTAATGTGCAACTGTAGACCACATCACTTGCTAGCTTATTCCATGTCTCTCTGGTTTTCTGTGTACAGTGGCTTGAAAGCAACAATGTTAATGTTTTGGAGTGGCTGATTCGGAGTCCCGTGGAGGACGTGTGGCCAAACCTGATAAAGACCGTTTAGTCACAGTGTGGCCTGAGAGATCTTTGAGCAGTTTTACAAAGAAGAATCGTAGGGAAAGATGGCAGAGCTGATAGAGCAAGACCTGCGCATATGTAGACTCCAGGCTGTCGTGACTTCCATCTAGTAAATACTGACTTAAGGGAGCTGAATACTTGTGTGATCAATTATTGTGTTCTATATTTGTAATTCATTCAGACTACTTGCAGAGATCTCGTTTCACTCTGACATTCAAAAGTCTTTTTAGATAAATTAGAATGGGGGATTTTTCCACAGTGGATCATCTTCTTCCATATCTTTCTGTCCTCATCATCTTGCTCTGTCATACCCATCGCCTGCATGTCTTCTCTCACCACATCCATAAACCTTCTCTTAGGCCTTCCTCCTCTCCCCTTCCCTGGCAGCTCTGTCCAGTATCCTTCTCTCAATATACTCGTCGTCTCTCCTCTGCATATCTCTAAACCAACGCAATCTCGCCTCGCTGACTTTGTCTCCCAATCGTCCATCCTGAGCTGACCCTCTAATGTCCTCATTTCTAATCCTGTCCATCCTCGTCACGCCTAATACAAATCTTAGCATCTTTAACTCTTTCACCTCCAGCTCTGCCTCCTGTGCCACCATCTCCTGCCCGTATAACATAGCTGGTCTCACTACCGTCCTGTAGACCTTCCCTTTCACTTTTGCTGATACCCGTCTGTCATAAATCACTCCTGATACTCTTCTCCACCCACTCCACCCTACCTGCACTCTCTTCTTCACCTTCTCTTCCACACTCCCCATTACTCTGTACTGTTGATCCCAAGTATTTAAACTCATCCATCTTCGCCAACTCTCCTCCCTTCACCCTCACTATTCCACTGACCTCCCTCTCATTCACACACTTGGATTCTGTCTTGGTGGTCCTACTGACCTTCATTCCTCTCCTCTCTAGAGCAGATCTCCACCTCTCCAGGGCCTCCTCAACCTGCTCACTACTTGATTTAGTGTTGTATATCAATACAATTGTGAAAACTTCCCAAGGGTGAATACTTTTTAATGGCAGAATGTAGAGGCTGTGAAGGAATTCAGTGCTGTTTGGACTTTTTCATGTGAGGGATGTTCAAATAGTTTCCACACTTTTCTATATTTTTGTTGGAAACGGTGAAGGTGGGAGGGAGGCATAGTAATTGGGTGTTAAAAATTTGGTACGTCGCTGGGAAAATTGTGGAGAAGGTCAAACAAATTGTGATTGCTTTTACTACACTATTGGCACGCAGACTTATCTTGCTCAGCTGAATGAATCCTAACTCTCCCCTCTTAAGTCAGTGGGTGACTGATGTTATATACTCGTTGAAACTGGAAAAAAATCTAATTCTCACTTAGAGGATCTGTGCAGACATTTTTCAAAACCTGGCGGGATCTGATCAATAACATTTTAGAATAAGCATTTAAAGCACTGAGGAAGCAGATTCCCTCCCTATTCCTTTTTTTATTTTTTCCTTCTTTCTTTTTCTTCTCCATTCATCTATATTCACTTATTAATTCATCAATTTATTTATTTTTACTAGGTTTAAGTTTTATTCTGCTGCCCATGCTCTCTTTCTCAAGGGTGTGGGTTGATTTGTTTACAATCGTATTCTTGTAAAATTAATCTATTTGTATGGAATGTTGTGTGATTTCAATAAAATTAAAAAAAAAAAAAAATTGATACGTCTCTGGGAAAATTGCATCGCAAATGAAGGTGACCATGTAGAAAAGTGATGTCCTTTGTTTTTGAAATTCTTAATCGAGTTAAAGTGCGGAAACATTTTGAACGTCCCTCGTATTATTCAGTGTTATAGTAACAACAACATTTATTTATATAGCACATTTTCTTACAAACGATGTAGCTCAAAGTGCTTATGGAATTTTAAATAACTGATCATTGCCTCATTGGTAAAACATACACACAAAAAATAAATTAATATCAAATTAAAAAACATTGTCTTTTGTTGCAAAATATCAAATTGTGTGTGATGCTCATAAAACGAACTCCATCTCCATAGTCACAGTGTTCCCCCTTACATTCAAATCCTAAACTTGGTTATTGCAGCCACCAGCAATCATAATGAAAAATAAAATTCAGAACAGATCTGGGTACGATAATTGAAAAACACCAATCAAATGAAGGGAGACCACCATTTATAGAAAGTTAAAAAAAAAAAAATCCCCATTTAGACCAGTGAAGTCCGTCATTAAGATGTAAAGAAAATATTGCACATGTACAAAACTTAATAATCTTGGCTAGTCACAAGGCCATTTTAATAATAATGCATTTTATTTATATAGCATCTTTCCCATACTTCAGGAACTTTTAAGACACCACTGAAGGACTAACAGGTGTCACAGACGGCTGGGACGCCGATTCACTGAGGGGACCGGGGGGGAGCAAGCATGGACAGAACAGTACCTTCCCCGGGACGCTAGATGGCAGCCCCCATGGAATTTCAGGGCTCCATGGGTTATGGAGTTCTCTACAACCCTGTTGGGATCCGGGGGTGCTGCCAGGGGGTGGTGCAGTTGTTCCTGAGCCTATGTGGGCAGTTCTTCTGCCACACTCGGAAGTGCAGCTGGAAATTGGTCATCAAACACCTGGAGCACTGAAAGCAGCCACCAATCTGGGATGCCATTGTGGAAAACCACCCGGAACACAGAGAGACAGACTCGGAATGTCCACAACACACAAGTTTATTATGTTCTGCTCCTTTACATTACAACGCAGCCACAATAAACTCACAAGGCTCAGTCCTTCTGTGCTTCTCTTTGACTTCACTGCCACTTCCACTCCTCTCTCGCAAGCTCCATCCTCTGCCACCTGAGTCCGGCTCTTTGAGTGGAGTGAAGTGACCCCTTTTATAGTCCCCTCGGATGTGCTCCAGGTGCTCCCTGTTGACCTTCCTGCAGCACCTCCTGGTGTGGCGGAAGTGCTGCAGTCCATGGCTCTGGTCCCCGGCTGTCTATCACACAAGTTACCATAGCTGATATGGCAACCTGTTCTTAAAGATGACAGTTTCCTTCATGCCAGACTGGCAAAATAAAAGCCATTGTTACAAAATGCTTGTATGGCATCTTTGGTACAGTTTGGCAAAACGTATCTGGGATTCTTTGGGAGCAGATGGGCAGGACGTCCTATAGTCTGATTAAATTAACATTGACCCTGGGTTAAGCACTAAAACCACACACCATTACTGGGGGTGATGATGGCAGCAGCATGCCCTGGTAATGCTTTTCTGTGGCTCATTTAAAAATTTAACAGCAAATTAAGGAAAAGCAATGCAGCTTTGTAGTTTGAATGGGACCCGGCACTGGTTGAGAAGGTTCCCCAATCAACAGGACAGTGACCCAAAGTATACACCTAAAGATTGCAGACCATGAAGTGTTTTGTTACAAAATGCAATGATTTGGCCACACATCTCCAGTCAGTGGAGAATAAGTGTCAGGATTTGCAAAGAGCTCATGATCAATGACCTCTGCGCGAAGGGAGCATCTGCATGCGCAGTGGGAATAAAAGATTCAGTTGACTTAAAGAAGAGACTCGCACCACAATGAGAACTTAAATAAAAGGATAGATAGGGTTTTCTTTCTCCTCAGAGGGAAATTTGCCTTTTACAGAAGCTCATTAAATAATATATATATTCAGAAATGGAAGAAATATAAAATGACCATCAATCCCCTCGGTCTGGAGCTCCATTCAAAATCTTGCCTCATGGGGTGAGAGGATGATCGTGAGAAAGGTAAGGTATCAGCCCAAAACTACACAGGAGGAGCTTGTTAATAATCTGAAGGCAGTTGCGAGACCAGCACAGTCACCAAGAACACCACTGGTAACACACTGCGCTGTAATGGATTGAAACCTTGTGGTACCCGCAAGTTCCTCCTGCTCAAGAAGGCACATGTACAGGCACGAATGTTCACTGGCAAACTTAAGAGGGCAAGCTGATTCCTCATCTTTCTCATGGTTATCCTCACCCCATGAGGCAAGATCTTGCATGGAGCTCCAGACCGAGGGCGATTGATGGTCATTTTCTATTTCTTCTAATTATGAATAATCACACCAACAACAGTTGTCACCTTCTCACCAAGCCTCTTGCCGATGGTCTGGTAGCCCATTCCAGCCATGTCCCTGACATCCTTTGACAGCTCTTTGGTGATGGAGAGGCTCGGAATGGAAGAAATTAATTCTGTGGATAGGTGGGCTTTATACCCATCATGAGTTGAGATCAGGAGTATCTGGAATTGAGTGATTGATTGATGGGCACACAGCCAATCTGTGGGAGCCAGAATTCTGGCTGGGTTGTAGGGGATCAAATCCTTATTTCACTCAACGACACGCAAATCAATTTATAACTTTGATGTGATGTGTTTTTTCTGGATTTTTAGTTGATATTCTGTCTCCCTCCATTAAAATGAAACTACCATAAAAATGAGAGACTGTTCATTTCTTTGTAAAGGAGCAAACTTACAAATTCAGCAGGGGATCAAATACTTATTTCCCCCACTGTATGTGTGTATATAACTATATATAGTGCTTTATTTGTCCTGGGGGAAAGAAATGCATGATAGGATTTGTTAGAAATGGAGTGTAACACCTGAAGATCCAGCTGAAAGATCCCAGAAAAAAATGAACCCATGTAGACGGAGAAGCTTCTGGTCTAGTTGACCTAAGCGGCTCTCCGCCTCCCTGGCTGTACACAGTGTGACATGGGGCTGGCTATTGTCTGTGATTGTGGTGCCATTATGTGTCTGTCTGACATTAGACCTATTGTCTCCTATTCTAATGTGTGGGGGGCCAACCTGGTCAGTTTAGGAATGGCTTCAAACAATACAGCTGAGTGCTAAGAAGAAGAGGAGAAGCAGAAGCAGGGTTAGTAATTTCAGTTTAGACCTGTAAATGTTAAGACTGTGTACACCATGAACTGCTGTATTAACAGAGGTCTGCTTTGGTATCGAGATGTGTCTGTACTCGTGGTCTGATGCTAAGCCTGATGGGACAGCCTTTCTGCTGGCTGAACGTTCATGTGAGAGTTTTGGTTTCTGCCTCCTTTGACAGTTTTATTTAAGCGTGTAATTGTAAGCAGACAGGGGTGTTGTGATCGTAGTGCAGGCAGAATGTTTTATAAGATATGGGGTAGGGGGGCTGAGCTATTTTTGACTATTTATTCTGCTACAAGAATTTCATGTTGCGTGATCCTGGTAAGAGCAGGCTTGGCACAGGACACCGACTAGGAGTATCGACCCAGACATTTCACGCATGTGCACTCCTGTTAAAAGCAGCGCTGAGCTGGTTTTCTGTCATATTTGGATTTCTGTTGCCTGTCATCCATGCAAAACATGTAAGTCTATTGAATGTATTATCTTCTTTATAAAAATACGGATTTTTAAATAAAGCTATACTTTGTATTATACACAGTATGTGGGAAGTGAACATCAATGTGTCAGACTTTTCTGTTTATTATTAAAAGAAAAAAAATCTTGGAAGGAGGCGAGACGGGATTGTCTTGGAGAAACATTAATTCGTCCCACAAGACAAGTCTACGCGCAGGACCAGAAATAAAGGACAAAGAGTAGATGACAAAGTAGAACGTTGTAAAGAATTCAAAAGTGTGGTACACATGCAGAGCAGGTTAGAGATAATTGAAATAGGACAGTTTGAAAATCCCAAAAAAAGGATAGGAAAGATTGCATTAGCGCTAACAAACGGAAATGATTACTCGGTGAAATAACAGAACAGCCAAAAGAGATCGAATATATTGTTCAGATTTAAACTTTATAAGTCGGAGAAATGCAGATCATCCAATTCGTGTTGCCTGAGAGAATTTAAAAGATTCCAAAAACGCTGGCGTGGTATGAAGTCCCGTGAGACGGTGACTTTTAACATGAGATTCTTTCAAGTCACGCCCTCCTTACAACTATTTTCAAACAAGACCACGGTCATCTAACCTCAGTCGTGTGAATGCTTTTGTCAGACACACTTCCTGCACTCTCAGCTCTTATAAATTTTATCAGGACAATAATTTTATATGTTGTAGATGACATGTCAACGACAAAGCGAAGAAGAAAGAGCATGGGCAAACATTTGAAACAGTCTTTTTTTTTTTTTATTTTTTTTAGAGAAAGAAACGATATTCACTCCCGGGCAGTTATACGTTGCATTGTCACGATGCAAGTCCAGACACGGAATCAAAATTCAATGCGATCTTGAAGAAAAGTTAATTCCAAATATTGTTTTTACGAAAGTTTTAAAGTAAAAGTGAAAATAATGGGTATGTAACAATTCCCATGAAAATAACAGTCTCCTAAAATTGTATATCTGGTAAACCAAACCTGGGGGTGGGCGAGCAGCGGGCAGAGCCCCCTAGTATTCTAAAAGGAGAACTATATAACTGGTATATCTAGAAGTCAGTGTAGCAGTATAGAAACTGGAGTCATATGGTCGTACCTCCAAGTTCTAGTTTTGATTTGAGAAGAAGCCCTTTGAATTGGGCGTATGCTGGAAATTCAATGATTTGACGCTAGCAACAGAAGTTAGCCAGTACACAAAAACAGCCTTACTGGAGCATCCAGCATTCCATAGCTCCTGTACTAGAGGTTAGAGGTCACGCATGAGTAGGTGTAGTAGGTATTGTAGGAAATGAAAAATTTGATACGTGTTGTGATCGTGTGTTCTCAGTGCCGGTGCTAATTTTTGGGTTTCAGTTTGCACTTTGCTACTTACTAGACCATGCTATGACGTCAAGTTGTAGACTAACAAAAATATGGTGCAAAGCAATGTATGGATCTATAGAAAGTGCAAGAGCAAGTTATATTAGAAGTAAACTTTTAATTGCTCGCATTATGTTATTGTACACCCAAGTACATTTAATCGTCTGCAAAGTGCTGACATTTCAAAACTCTGATTGAGGTGATTCACCTTCCCACTTTGTTGGTTAGATATTATGGAGAAACGTGAGGTCACTGTTGATTTGTTACTTGGTCTGTGAAATAAGGCATAAAGGAGTGAAGCTTGGCGGGGGTATTCCTGACCTGTCAGCCACTTCCCTCTTGAAAGGAAACTAAAACACAGTCTGTTACATTTATACTTATCACTTCTGAGGTGTGCTTTCAAGTCTACACACATTCTAGGAACAGCTCAGTGATTTGATTTATTATCGCGCGATGCATCCTTTGTCTGGTTTGCCTGCAGTTTCCAACTTGGCCCAAGGGTGTCGTCATTTCCCAGTTTCTCAGTAATGTCGCGTATGGATGTTCAGAGCTGAAGGAAGTATTCACCAGTTCTCCCATCAAGTTTTCTTTTATAAATCCCAGCATTTGCGTGGAAGGCTGCGTACACACATTTTGAGAATCTCTTTGTGCATATGCAAGTTGTTTAAATATGGCTGGAGGAAATATTTATTTTATACAGTTGACTAATACTTTATAAATAAAGGTCAGAGTTACATCACAACTCTGAGAATTCTGGTAGATTTGCTTTGTCGCAGCTCTGACTTTCACATGGGATTCCTGACTTGCATCTGTCCGATAGCTCGTGAACGCAGCACTAACATAACAATGTCATTTGTAATGACAGGCAGTTTAACACAACATCCCTGTCCTACTTACTTATGCACTAACCGTGTAGTCCAGGGTTTTATCATTATTTTTTTTTTTTTTTCTCGCAGCCAAATCTTGCACTTCTTAGAGTCTTTGGGTGCTTTCACACCTATAGTTCGATTGCTTTAGTCCGCACCAGTCAGAAAAATGTTACAATGTAGTAAACAGACGTGGGTACGGTTTTCTTTCACATATGCCAAGTTCTAAACGAACCAAAATAGACCGTGAAGCCCATCTGCACCAGGGAAACTTGTCTTTCTCTTTTCCAGAACTTCTCGTCTTGCTAAGTGCATCACGCACTTCTATATACTTTGCCCGAAGTTTTTTTTGTGTTAATACGGCATTGTTCAACTGTCCGAGGATAGCCTTTCTCCCTTAGCTGCTTACTGAACAGCGTTCAAATGCAGCTGTTTTTATGTGTCATGGACAGTTGCTTTTGGATATGCTCATCCGACCATATATCTATGAGGCACTTAATTTCTTCGGCACTCCACGTTTCTCCGCGGTTTGATTTCATCGCGAGTCGATAGCTTGGAAAATTTAATGGAGTCAACAGAAAGTGAAAAGAATTTTACCCACAACCCCGTATCTCTTATACCCAAAGTGCATTAAACTATACCATTTCGTCAGATTTGGTTTTGGTTGCTTTCACACCAGACGAACCGTACCAAAGTAGAGCGGATAAAGCGGTCCGAGACCACCCCTTCAGGCAGGTCTCGGATCGATTGATTTGGTGAGCACCAAAGTACCGAGATTGCATTCACATCAACGCAAACGAGCAAACGAACCAAGGGACCAAACACGTTTGGTGCGCACCAAATGCTGTAGGTGTGAAAGCACCCTTTGAGACCCAGAATTGCCATCACCAGTACAGACGACCCCCGAAGTTTGTGGGGGTTATGTTCCTAGAGCACCCGCAAAATTTGGATGTGGTCAAAAAACGCCTATAAATGCCTATTTGTATAGTTTAAACCCTAAATACGCCCCCAAAACACTTTAATTTTATTTCAAACTCAGCTTAATACATTACCCAACAAAAAAGAATGTAAAGGTAAACCCGTACACTGTACAGTACTGTACTGCTATGTCTCCCGCAGTGCTAGAATGTAAAATACCGATGTTACTCCTAGATATGCTGTCATTCATGCAAGCTCGTTTTCTTTGGTATGCGCAGTCGTTTTCTTTGGTATAAGTAGGGTAAATATGTAATAACTTAATAAAAATACTGTAAAGTGTACGGGTACCCACCAATAATGAATGATATTAATTGAAGATGATGGTGATGATGAATTAGCTGTCCAGAACGATGAAGGTATGTAATGAAGATAATGGCTGCACAGCAAAGCAGAGGATTTACACCTCCTCGGGTGGCTACTTGCGGTATAACTTTTTTTAGTTCCAGGAGCAAATCCAGTAGTTCCACCTTCTCTTGGAGTGTCTTAAACTTTTTCTGGCGCTTCGGTTCATTGCCTGAAGACTTAGAAGGTGCAGGGTGTTTGGGCGACATCTTAGGGCTTTAAGAAGAACAAAACGAAAAACACGAGAACGCTCCGCAAAACACGAGAGACAAACGCGGTAAACTGTTATGATGCGAGGATGCTGGGCTGCTTCTGCCAGAGGTGCGTCACAGAGCAGCAGCCAATCAGCAGCCAGGAGAAATGAATAACGCTCTTGGATTGGCTACTTTCACCATAACAAGCCGCCTTTTCCTCTACGGTTGCTTTGTGTCCTCTCTACAGTACAGCCTTGCCACGATATTTTTGGTTTTCCTTAACAATTATTAGTTAGGTTGTAAGGAAAAAAATCCGTGAACGACCAAGGCCGTGAACTCTGAACCGCGTCTTCGCGGGGGTCTACTGTAATCCCATTTCCCCCCCTTTGAAGAGTCGCCAGTGACAGTCATCCCGGGTCCCCTTGGAGAATCATTGGTGAGCTTCATAGCAAAGCAGTGTTGATTGGTCAAGCGACCTCATCGTAAGACTCTTTCCAAACCGTACGCGACTCTTTCCCATTGAATACAGTGGTAAGTTGCAACTCAAAAGCAGGCAACACCCAACTCAAAATGGGTCAAAACCCATAGTTTTTACTAAAAGTTATACCCTCTACTGGTGTTTGTCTGTGTGAAGAAATCCTTTCTAACATTTGTACGGTTATTCACCCTTGACGACCCCACATTCTGTATCTTGTTGGAAGAGCTGGGCCTTTAAGTAATGGCTGTCAGTTGTGTCACCTCTTAAATTCTGTTTACTTAATGAAACGCTTTCTCAAACACGGACTCTTTTAAAGCCTTTATGGTACTGAAAATGCAGACACAACCGTTATTGAAAACTAGCAAAATACCCGCGCTTCGCAACAGAGAAGTAGTGTGTTAAAGAAGTTATGAAAAGGAAAAGGGAACATTTTAAAAATAACGTAACATGATTGTCAATGTAATTGTTTTGTGAGTGTTATGAGTGTTGCTGTCATCAAGGATTTGATTATCATCATTTCTTTCAATCAGGTTCGTATTTGGAGGACGTGTTGTGTTACATTCCGTGTTTGTCAACCGTTGTAAAGATATCAGCTTTCATTCATTGATTCCTTTCTTACTACATCAATAAACAGCTCGTCTTCCTCTTTATTTAAGACATCACACACTGCATGCACGGGTTTTTTTTACACTGTCTTCCTTTAGCTGGACATTGACTTTTTCCACCATGTGCTTTGTTTCGGCAGCAGCTGCACTTATGAATATGCTTGTATGCGTCACTCGCTTCATATTCTTTTGCTGCTTTCTCAATTGTGTAATGCGTGTTTTCTTCAGCGCTCTTTGGAGCTCTTGCTTTTTGTCTGCGTACTGCGTTCACAGTCAGTTCATGTGAGCCGCTCGGTGTACATGCATCAAAGGTTCTCAGCTGTGCTTGTGCCATGTCATGCGATGTCCACGGCTTTATTTAATGTTAGCTAAGACCCGGCACTTAAGTTTCTCTCGCAGTTTCGTTGACCATCTATCTCATCTTTGTCAGCATAAGCACAGTTCTTCACCCGCAAATATTTAGAGGCAGACTGTGTCTATTGGATTGCCGCTGACGGATGGCCTTATATGGGCAGGCACTCAATTACGTGGGAGGTGTGACGATGAGGGACGCAACTCCGCCTCACACGGCGACCAAGCTGCAGGCTATGGCCGGTATATATGTACATAAGTAGGATTCAGTTATGAACGTCACGTGTAGAATTTCAAAATGAAACCTGCCTAACTTTTGTAAGTAAGCTGTAAGGAATGAGCCTGACAAATTTCAGCCTTCTACCTACACGGGAAGTTGGAGAATTAGTGATGAGTCAGTGAGTGAGTGAGTCAGTCAGTGAGGGCTTTGACTTTTATTAGTATAGATGAGCTCACAAGTTAAACTCCACTACTGCTAATATAGGATTCCTTTAGTTTAGCTGTTTGAAGTCACAGTACTTGTAGCCGTTCGCTGGGCAATATGCTTTGCTGTGACTTCACTCCCCCAGGAACAGAAAATAGTCTGCTTGAAAAAAGACCTGCGCCAGGTGTTCAAAGGTAGTACTTAGCCAAACCGGCAAGGACAGGATACTGAATCTGTCCAGCAGCTCCTTAGAGAGTGCTTCCCTCTATTGCTTTACCAATTTCAACTTCTCTTCTGTGGCTTCCTCTTCAAGCAATGTATGGTTTGTGTTTAAGCCCCTTCCTACCTTACTGACCTCCGTCACGCATGCGGGTCACATTCCAGGTTCATCTAAAGTAAGTAGTACCACCCCAGGATGAGAGGTGGACTCTGTTGTGAATGATCATGTCTCCTTTCCCCCTACGCTGCCTCAAGGATTCACCCCTTGAGGCCACTGAAGCCGTGGATGCCCCGCCTCTTATGATCTGCCCAGTATAAAAGCTGAATGCTTTCAGAGTCACATTTCAGTGTGGACCGAAGTCAAAGCTTGCTATCACATCATTCTAAGAGAAGGACTGTTCATTTCAAATGGTGCATTAAGGTGCATATTTTTTTTTCTTTTGTTGATTTTCTTGATCAAACAGGGATTTGACCAGTTGGCACCCCAAGCATTTGGTTTTGTCCTGCCTCTTCATTTGCCACCCCGGACACCTTTTAAACCCTTACTCTCCCTCACAATCACTTAGGTCCTCTGACCAGACGTTACTGGTCATGCTGAGGTCTCAGCTTAAGCTCAGAGTGGACCGTGCCATTGAAGTAGCTGCCTGCCCCTAAGCTTTGGCATGGCGTACCCTTTTATTTTGGGTCTGCACCAACCTTGGTCACTTTTAAATCTAGTCTAAAAAGTCATTGCCTTAGCTTTTTAAACTTGCCCAAGGGTAGTTTTTTAAAATTTATTTATACAATGTGGTGTTTTTATTTTTATATATATATATATATATATATATATATATATATACACACACACACACACACACACAGGGTGGGCTATTTATATGGATACACCTTAATAAAATGGGAATGGTTGGTGATATTAACTTCCTGTTTGTGGCACATTAGTATATGTGAGGGGAAAAACTTTTCAAGATGGGTGGTGACCATGGTGGCCATTTGGAAGTCGGCCATTTTGGATCCAACTTTTGTTTTTTCAATAGGAAGAGGGTCATGTGACACATCAAACTTATTGGGAATTTCACAAGAAAAACAATGGTGTGCTTGGTTTTAACGTAACTTTATTCTTTCATGAGTTGTTTACAAGTTTCTGACCATTTATAAAATGTGTTCAATGTGCTGCCCATTGTGTTGGATTGTCAATGCAACCCTCTTCTCCCACTCTTCACACACTGATAGCAACACCGCAGGAGAAATGCTAGCACAGGCTTCCAGTATCTGTAGTTTCAGGTGCTGCACATCTCGTATCTTCACAGCATAGACAATTGCCTTCAGATGACCCCAAAGATGAAAGTCTAAGGGGGTCAGATCGGGAGACCTTGGGGGCCATTCAACTGGCCCATGACAACCAATCTACTTTCCAGGAAACTGTTCATCTAGGAATGCTCGGACCTGACACCCATAATGTGGTGGTGCACCATCTTGCTGGAAAACCTCAGGGAACGTGCCAGCTTCAGTGCATAAAGAGGGAAACACATCATCATGTAGCAATTTCGCATATCCAGTGGCCTTGAGGTTTCCATTGATGAAGAATGGACCCACTATCTTTGTACCCCATGTACCACACCATACCATCATTTTTTTTCACCAGCTCAGCGCTGCTTTTAACAGGAGTGCACATGCGTGAAATGTCTGGGTCGATACTCCTAGTTGGTGTCCTGTGCCAAGCCTGCTCTTACCAGGATCACGCGACATGACATTCTTGTAGCAGCTAAAGTCAGTTCAGAGTCAGGAGGACTAGAGTTTATTGGACATAAATAAGGCCAGAACCCAACTGGTGCAGGCCACAATTGTGCAGCCCTACTGGTAAATTTTATTTTAATAATTAATTTTTCCTATGAATACAGATGAAACGCATCAAGCAACCAAAAGAAGGGATTGTCACCAACATGGACATTTTTAAAGCTTGTATAGAGGCATTATTGTCATAATGAGAAGTACTTTTGATTTACTAATGGAGTCGCAGGGAGGTAGGACAGGGACGTCTACCCCTCTCTCTCTGTCTCTGTCTCTGTCTCTCTGTGTTTTACTTGGGATTTATTCATCCATTTCTCCTCCTATCTTTATTTTTCTTTTAGTTTATTCTTTTGTGTTTTTCAGCTGTTGGACAGAAAACCAAAAGAGAAGAAAAGTGGATTTGGCGGCCCAGTGCTCAGTTCTCTGTATCAAGAAGAAATGATCCGGTAATTGTCTTGCACATTAGTCCTGATTGACGGTAGGGCAGAATTAAGGCTGTATGGTGTGCCATCACGATGCCCCTCTCTGGTAGCTTACCTTTGCTCAGTTTGGTACCAGAGGGAACTCCACACTAGGCCTCTCCTGCAGGTGCTGCTGTTCCATCTCCCATTCCCAAAGATGTCTGGAGTAGGTGACCCTGCAGTGACATGGGGCGTGTGCTGCACTCCTGCTGTATTGAGATGCCCGTCATGTTTCCCAGAATACTTCAGAGTTCACCGTTTCCAGCCTGTCTTCAGTAACATGGTGAATGTGGAACAGAATGTTATACTTTGCGTCTTGGGACTGGCACTTTTTCATAACAGATTCGCTCCAGAAAGTTTAGGGTTTAATTACTTAATGCAGCAAGAGCCCTGAGCTGTGGTGAGCCGATCTGAGCAGCCAATGTGTGACTGGCTTTTGTGAATTTGGGGAACCTTTGGCTGATTAGCAATCTCTGCCATTAGTGGGAGATGATGGGCCAGCTACCAATTAGGGGTTTCACTGGTTCACTGGCTTCCAATTTCCTCTAACATTCCTGAGCTCTCTTGGCATTCAAACTCTGCTAATAAATCTTAGTTTTTCTTAATTTAAAGCAGGCAGAAAAAAAGTTATTGTGGCTAAAAACATTTTTAAGTCGTAATTAATTCTGTTGGCACACGTGTGTTTTCAGTCACTTCAGACTATTTCACTTTTTAAGAGATCAATGGCTGCCCATTAGTGTTCCAGCAGAGCTGGATGTTATTGTTTGCCCCCGAACCTTTCTTCAGATTCGGCTTCCTAGTGTGCAGGGTCCTCCCCAGTATCGTGTGTGTGTGTGTGTTTTAAACTAATAACATCTCATCCTAAAGAGCTTTTAACTTGTGAGTCCCTTCCACCTTCATGATGGAGGCCGTCTTGACTCTGAGCCCTAACCCACCACCCTTTCCACCCCCCTCCACCTTTTAAAATGGTTGTCATTTACTTTATGGGTTGTGAGTGGGATGCAGAAATGTTTATCCTGCCCAGCAGGACAGCATGCGTTTTGAAATCTAATTAATTTAAGACATTTTAAAAATCCATACAGATGGCTCAAATGCTGCAATGTGTAGCAGGGTTTGACTAAAAGCCTATAATTTTTTTTTTTCCTTCAACATTATTTTCTCCAGTGAGGTCCTGAAATCAAGACCGGGAATTGGAGAAGTTTTCACTCCCATAATTTAGCCTAGAAAAGGTGTGTGTATTTATTCTAATATAAAAAATTGTTTTGGAGGAGAGCGGAGATATACAGTGGGTATAGAAAAGAATCCCCCGTCCTTTGAAATATTCCCATTTTTTTTGCTTTACAGTCTTAAATGAAAACACACAAACCGATATCTTTTTCCAGCTTTACTTACTCAATGCAATCTATAACATCCAAGTGAAAGATACCACAGCTACAGTTCAGAAGAATTAAAAAAAATAAAAAACAAGAAATACTGAGATTAATAAAGGACCCCCAAACTCAATCAGGTGTCAGTGCCCACCACTTCCATTGGGGTTGCTGTCCTCCTTCCACCTGTGCTCAGTTGTAATGAGTTTGATTAGTGAAGCTGTCCCTGGAGCCTTCATTCCCTTGCTTGGTAGAGCAACTGACTATGGGTGGCAGGCCACTTTCAGAAGAGCTCAGGGATACAGTTGTGGACAGACATAAGGCAGGAGATGGAGACAAAAACGTCTCAAAGGCTTTATCAACCCCAAGGAGCTCAGTAAAGTCCAAAATAAAGAGTGTCAAGTGTTTGGTACTACTAGGACCCTCCCTGCATCCGGCCGTCCCTCCAGACTGGATGAAAGAGCAAGGAGGAAACTGGTAGGAGAGGCTAATGGCCACTTTGAAGGAGTTACAGGATTTGATGGCACAGAGTGGTCATTAATGGTGTGCAGGTGACAACAATTTCACAAGTGCTCCACCATAATTGTGGCTTGTTCAAGAGGGTCGCACTTCTCAAGAAAGGCCACATTAAGGCTCGTTTCAGCTTTCCCAGAATGCACCTTGAAGATTCTGACGCCAAGTGGAAAAAAGGACCATTGGTCAGATGAGACGAAAATCAAACTATTTGTCCTCAACGCCAAACGGTATACCAATACAGCTCACCATCCACAACACACCATACCTATGGTAAAGCATGCAGGGGGCAGCATCCTGTTGTGGGGGGCCTGGGGCTCTCATTAGGATAGAAGGAAAAATGGATGGGACAAAATACCGTCAGATGCTGGAGGAAAACCTGCTACCATCTGCCAGAAAGTTGAAGATGGGCAGAATGTTCACCTTTCAACACGACGACGACCCGAAGCACACAGCAAAATGGACCACACAGTGGCTGTAGGAGAAGAAAGTGACTGTCCTGGTGTGGCCAATCAGAGCATTGACATAAATCACAGTGAAAATCTGTGGAAAGATTTGAAGATAGCAGACCACCAACGCTCACCAGCCAATGTGACCGAACTTGAACAGTTCTGTAAAGAAGAGTAGGCACTCAGCCATGGTGTGCAAAGCTGATAGAGAAGAATCCCAACAGACTCAAGGCTGTCATTAAAGCAAAAGGTGGGTCAACAAATTGACTGACTATGTGATCCTTAATACATCTAAAAATACATCTATGGAAACCAAAAAAAATTAACTTAAACTACATTCTGATACTAGAAAAATAAATATAGAGTTAGATAAATGTCGATAAAAGTTAAGTAGGTATAATAAAATATGCATTTGATATATCATTAATTAAAAAAGAACAAATTGGTATTGGTGGGCTCCTTTCAAAAAAATGTTAGGGGGCGCGATTAAAACTGCTACGAAAACTCGGGCCACAAATATGTAAAGGTTGGGAAACGCTGTTCTAGCCCATGATAACCATTTACTTAGGTCTGTTTTTATTCTACTTTCAAAGGCTTCCTAGAAGACGAGCACACCTGCAAGTGTCATCCCTGGACTTTAACATCTCTACCTGTGCCTGGAAGTGGAGTGTTTAATTTGCCTGCTGAAGTACTCGGTAGCCTTGCGTGTCTTGCTCATTGTCCCAGTGGCGCAGCATAGTGGGGGCAGCAGGGGCGGCCCGCCCCGGGCGGCAAAGAATTACTGTATATTTTAGTCTTTTAAATTGAAATACCTAAAAAAGGGGGCGGCTGACACCCACGCTACGCCACTGCACTGTCCTCCGCAAATATCGTTCTTTCTGAAGCCAACTTGCAGACTTGTACTTTTCAAAGTCACTCCCAATAATCCACTCTTCTGCTTTTTTGATGGCCAGTTTTATCAGCAACCAATATAATTCTTGCTGTAAGCACCCCCCAAACAGCTAACTCTATCTGGATATTTTTGCTGGTTTATGACAGGCATCCATACTGAGTACATTGGGCTGGACTGTGCCAAAAGGAATGGCCCTCCTGTTTGACTGTCATGATTTTAAAGTCCTGCACATTACTGTTTTGTAGAAATATGGCTTTTAATAAACAATCACGTCCCACCCCCACCCTGCAAAACGTTGAGAGCCCACAGTTAGCGCACTGTCAAGTGATCGATTGGCCAAACCCTGCCCATTTTTGACTAAGCTGTTGAAGGGGAACCCCTGACAGTAGAGCTTTGGAAACTGATCGATTAGCTGTTCCCGGCCCAGTTTGACCGTAAAAGGTCAGGTAGCGATCTGCCCTGTGATGCTGCCTTTTGCTCACAGCACACAGCAAATATTCTACTTGCTGCAGTCTTAGCCAAACATCCAGTTAGTTGTGGTGGAGGAATTGGGCCTCGTGTAAGCTGTTAGCACAGCCTATCCCAGTTTTTGTGTTTTTACTAGTCCTTAAGCTGTAAATTAAAAGGCTTGACTTTGACCACATTATATGTGTGTGTGTGTGTGTATACACGTACACTAGCTGTCCCCTGCGGCTTCACCCACGTAATACTGAAACAGGACAGTGAAAGGCCCTAACTGGCTCTCTACTCCTGACGTCACGCTCCCCCTTCCCCTCGGCCCACAGCCTCTGTCTCAAATTAGCACAAATATATCGCTCCCGCAAGTTAACTTTGATACTTAGTACAATGAGAGAAGTCACAAAATCAACTGGAATGTTCAAACAAATTATAGAAAAAAATCCTGGTCTAAATCCATTAAGTAGTTCTCTTGTTCGTTAGCTAAGGCTGGCATGTGAGTTAGGAGACCCCCCACCCCCTCCTCGGCCCGCTGCATGTCTCTCAGATTTGAGCAAACAATCGGTACCAAAAGCGAACTTTGATACTTAGCACAATGAAACAGGTCACAAAATCAACCGGAATGTTCAAGCAAATTATAGAAAAAAAAAACAATCTAAGTAGTTCTGTCCTGAAAAGAGGATGGACATACAGACTGACAAATGTTGGATTTTATATATATAGATATATATATAGATATAGATAGATAGATACATAGATATAGAGAGAGAGATGTAGAGATATATAGATAGATATATTGATATATATATTGATAGATAGGTATATAGACTTATTGATATAGATAGATATATATACACATATATACATATATATATGTATGTGTGTGTGTGTGTGTGTGTGTATGTATGTATGTATATATATATATATCTTCCTATCTCTCTCTATAAATATATATATATATACACACACACACTCAAAATAGAGGTATTGTACTACAGAGGTAGATTTAGAGGTACACTTATCTCTATAGACTAAAGTCTTCTGGAGTGATTTTGCTCCAAACCAACAGGGATCTCTAATTTATAATGCCACTAATCACATTTTAATGAAACAGAGCTATTTGTTTATGAGTTGTCATGTTCACAGAGAAAGAGAGGGACACCTCACTGCTAATGTGGTCAAAGATTGTTCAGGAGTGACTAAGATAATTAAGTAATCCTATGAAAACTTTGGGTTGAAATTTTGACCCTATGTTGTAAGCAGACAAAGTTAAAAGTTATTCTGATATAAAATGGTTAAAATCTGAACTGAAGGCAGAATGGCTTTCCCACAATTCTTTGCTACCCTGCTGATGTCATGTCATTTGTCAGACTGTCATTAATCCCTCCGACTTTGTCAGCCCGCTGGCCTCTTGAACCCACATCCATGTTGCACTGGGCTGCACTGATTGATGAACCATAGGATTGATTGGTTGGCCGAGTGGACAAATGAAGTTGCTTATGAGGTAACAACGAGGGTCAGTGGGTGATGCTCGGGGCGCAGAGGGTTTTGTGCCAGGCATATATAATGAAGCCAAAATCTCCGTCCTAAAATTAAGCTGCTGTTTTGCTGTCTCGGTCCGTATTGGTTCTGCCTTATTTATTTATTTATTTATTTATTTTTGCACATGATGTTAAAAGTTGTGCAGTGAAAATTTTTGTCCAGTGTTTCTACCTCGGAGATTTTCAAATGTTTCAAGTTTTTGAGAGCCCCACTCTTTTCCTCCTCAGCAACCTGACGCGTTTACAGTTTTAGATAATGCGGTCACAAAGCAATTAAAGCTTTCTGCTGGCTAGGGAGCGGTGAGAATGGATTCACAAATGAGGTTCCTCCTGCTGTCTCTGGCAGCCAAGCCGCTGAGGCAGCACAGTGATTAGTAGAAGAAATTAATTACACATAATGTGCAAATGATTCCCAGAGGGTAATCGCAGCACAAACAGCCTGCCCATCCTCTGCATCGCCACACCTAGCGAAGCCAGCACAGGTGTAAGGGGGATGAGGTTGGGGGCTTAAATGATTCTTGACTGTAAGCCCACTCAGACCAGAATTGATAACCAAGCCCTCTTTGGCATGGAGTAAGTGTTCCGTTAAACATAGTTGCCATGCTTGCCAGTCCTTGTCCCAAAGCTGAAACATCAAGTTAAAAGCAGCGTACACTCCGGGAATGATATTTGCCTAATTGCTATGACAGACAACTCCCTAGGTGTACCCATCCTCCTCCTCTTTTTTTAATTTATTTCCTTGTCTGTCATTTAAGAAGAATTTTACTTGATTTGTCTAGTTTTACTCATTTGTCTTTGCTGTATACACTCCAGGGCCATATATTAAAATATCTACCTGGCTGCTATCTCCAGAACAGCCTGAATAAGTCACGCTATGGATTCAAAAAGACGCTGGGAGCACACCTTACAGATTTAGGGCCATGCTGACCTGATAGCATCAGTCGGTTCCCGCATGTTATTTGATCAAGAACCTCCTGTCCCGCCTGGTTCTTAAGATGCTCTATAATTGATTGAGGCTTGGAGACAATGAACTGAAGGGGCTGTCTTGTTCGTGGGTCAAGCTTGAAATGAGGTGTGCTTTCTGTCATGGCGCATTGTCCTTTTTCAAAGACGTTTTCACTATAGCCATAAGGGAAGACACTTGGTCAACAACAATGTTGTGGCGTTAAAATGACATTCAATCGGTGTTGAAACAACCAATGTGTGCCAAATAAGCATTCCCCACTTCCACCAGCACGTGCCATTGATACAAGATGGGACCGAATGATGGATTCATGCTCTTTATGCCAAATTCTGACCTCAAATTCAGATTAGGTTAGTCTGAGCATGTGAAATGTTTTCCATTCTTCTATGATCTACTTTTCATGGTTACATGCCTACTGTGAATGATGTTGAACTACGCCTGGTCTTCTGTTGCTGCTGCTTCAAGGTCCATCACAGTATATATTCAGAGACCCCCTTCTGCACATCATAATTATGATAAGGTTCTCATTTGGCGATCTGTGGGCTTTTTTTAGTTAACATTGCCGTTCTCCTCTGACCTGTCGGTGTACCAGAACTGCCCCTCATGGGATGTTGTTCACAGAAAATGTGGTGATAAACAAGAGAACTCCACAGACTTCACTGTGTGAAAAATCCCTTGAGGACAGCTGGCACCATCATGTCTGATACCAACAATCCCATTACAATTAAATCACACGTCCTGCCCATACCGATGTTTGGTTGAACAACAGCTAAACTTCTTCACCTTGTAGTCTGTATACATGGAGTTTGGGGGAACAGGCGATGTGTGTTAACCTGCAGATGGAGCTAATTAAATGGGCCTATCTAGTGTTACGCCGAGCAAAGAAGATTTCAAGACCCCTCAGACATCGACCCATTCCCTCTCAATGCTTTTTTTTTCTTATCTTAAAGTAAAGGTGACAGCACAAGGCAAGAACCAATCCTTAGCAAGGCAGACCTGCATTCATTTGTACCTGAACAATTTAGAGTTGCTAGGAAATGATGTCAATTTCCCGAAAGCTATTGGCTGTTTCTCCATTCGTTCATTGCTGGTTTCTTGTGTGCTAAATGTAGAGGTCACACTGGACAATCCTGTCCTCCAGGAGAATTCTGACAGTTATGCAGCTAAGGAGTTCTAAGAAACCGTCTGAAGATCCTGTCAGCCAGTGTCGTGTTCTCTGAAATGGCTGCCATGTTACTGCTGCTTTACAATATGTTCTTTTCAGGCAGCCATGACTGTGTTTTTGCTTTTGGCCATATTGTCCCTGATTTTGATATAGTAAATCGTCTTAGGGTTCATCAGAACGTGTACACGAATCCATCATGGCTGCCACGCGTTCATTTGGAGTGTGAGGCCTGTTATAAACCTTTATGGTTTCCTTGTTTTTTTCCCACATGTTAGACCCCCACAATACCCCTCTGTGAGTCCACACTGTATGCTTACCCCTTTTTATGACCATCTCTGACTCTTGATTACCATTTTTCTTATTTATTCATCAGTCACACTTTTCAGCCATCGTATTCCTGTAGTTTCCCTGTTCTGCTGTTGGGTCCTTTACCTCCCTGTGTCACTTGCCCATTTTGTGTCTCTTTCTCTCGACTCTGCGGTTGCTCTTTTCATCTTCCCCTCTTTTCCTCAGTACGCGCCTTCCGTTCTCCTATTCTCTTTTCCTTGACATGGCTTCTGGTACCTAGGTGACCTTTATCTGTACGCTGCCCCGTACTTTGCAGGACTTTTCCCTGCACTTTTCCTAATGCACTGGAATGAAAATTGTGAGCACACCTCCCCCTACAGCCTGCCGCCTCAAAGCAAGTCATTTTCTTAAAGAACAAATGTGTCTGTGGTTGGTGCTATTCATCATGTCTTCCCCTTGGACGTTTCCAATGCACCCTCTTGTCATTTTTTTTTTTTTTTTCCTTTAACGCAGGCTTTTTTTTCTCCCCCTCTTTCAGGGAAGAAGACAAGAATATATTTGATTACTGCCGGGAAAATAACATTGAATATGTCACCAGGGCCATCAATTCAAAGAAGGTGGATGTTAATCTTAAAGACGAGGAGGTGAGTAGCACTGCACGGCACAGCAGCAGGAGGCTGCTGTTTAAGAATGTGTTTCAGGGGGCAGGACAGTTTAAAATCTCAAGGCTGTGTTTCTGTGACAGTTTAGTGGGCTGTTCTGCTTCACCTATGCACCGGCAAAATTTTGAGGCCTTCCTAAAAGCTTTGGTTGTGGCTTGTAAAATGAGCTTAAATGCAAGAGACTTGTGTGGTTTCCTAGTGGATCACATGAGGCTACCAGCAGAGGGCACTGAGGATTCTCTTTCACATGCTGCCGGTGGTCACCTTTGCCTGCGGTGGCATCTTCTTCCTGCCATTCATCATTTCCTCCATTTGTGCGCAGGAGCAGGTACAGCTGGTTGGTAATTTATTGAATTATTTTGCTTTACTTCATATTATCACCTGGCATCAAGTCTAGTAATAAATAAAAGAATACCCGCGAAGGGCCCATGGAAATCAAAGTCTCCTGCAGAGGGTGTCCTTAAAAAGTGAGCAGGTGAGAATAATGCAAGATATACAGTACAGTACGACTCCAGCTCCCTACTGCCCATTCTTTTGCATTTACCGCATATCACAGGCCTGCACACTCCACCTGCACTTCAGAAGAAGCCAAGCATGTTTGGGCCCAGCCAGTACTTGGGTGGTGGACCATCTAGGAAAGCTTGGGTTGCTACTGGAGGAGGTTTTGGTGAGACCAGCAGGGTGTGCTCACTCTGTGGCCTGAATGTGGATCCCAATGCAGCGACAGGGACACAGTGCTATAAAACATGGCACCGTCCTTTAGGTGAGATGGAAAATCAAGACCCTGGTCTCTATCTGGTCATAAAAGATCCCTGGGTGTCTTTTTGTAAAGAGTAGGGGGTATCCCGATATCCTGGCAAAGTTGTCCACCTCAGCCTAGTTATTCTGGCCCCCTAATCATCTCCTGTTCCTAATTGGCTGTCTCTCACCATCTCATAGCTAATGTGTGGTCAGCATACTGGTGCAAAAATGGCTGCCGTGGCATCACCCTGGTGGATGGTTCACATTAGTGATGGTAGAAGTGGCTCCCCATTCACTAAAAAAGCAATTTGAACACTCAGTAAATCTACTATATGTATGTATGTATCTATATATGTGTGTGTGTGTGTGTGTGTGTGTGTGTGTGTATATATATATAAACAAACTAGGGTGCTTTGCCCCCCCTGCTTGTTTTGCTTGCCCACCCCATACCCCAAGGGGCGTGCTACACGCCAGTAACTTCGCGTCTCTGCCGCTCGTGTTGTGAAGAGGAGGGCTGAACGCATGCTAAGGCGATGCGGTTGCTCCTCTGAAACCCCCTGTTAAACGTTGACAAAATGGGAGACAAATACCTCCCATTTTTTTTTTTAACCTCCTCTTTGTTCGATCAGCTGCTGGCCTGTTGCTGCTGCCATGCTGCGTGAACTTTGAACATTTAAAAGCCTGTACAGCAGCTGTCCTTTTGTCTCACTGCCTTGTCTCGCAGGACGTTAAAGTGTCTCAGAGAAAATCACGTCTCGTCTCCTTCCAAGCCTTCCAAGATTTTTTTTTTATAATAGCGAGAAATCCTAAGCCTAAAAGTGCAACAATTTTATGTGACTTTTTTGTCATGCTTCAAATCGGACTTATTTTTAAACCTACATATATATGTTTAGTGTCATTCTTTTCAGAATTTATTGAACTTTAATGTGATGTTATTAGATTTTCAGATTCCTATTCCGTTTTTAAATTATAAACAAAAAAATATCAAGAACTCGCATCCCGCAAGACAAGACTTTGTGCCAAGACTTTTCCGCCTGGGGCCGGAAATAAAAAGACAAAGAGTAGGACAGCTGCTTTACAGGCTTTTAAATGTTCAAAGAGCTGTGCGAGATGCAGATCATGCGGCACGGCAGCACCAGCAGCTGATCGAGCAAAGAGGAGGTAAAAAAACCTGTATTTGTTTCCCCATTGTATCACCGTTTAAGGAGGGGTTTGGGAGGAGCGACCGCATCTCCTTGGGGTGCATTCAGCCCCCCTCTTCACAACAGGAGCAACAGAGAAGTGAAATGACTGGCATGGAGCGAGGGCTGGGGGGGAACCCCCTAGTTGTTATATAAATGTAAAGTCTTATTATTATTATTATTATTATTTCATTTTATCTTGCACCTTTTTTCTTACTTGGAAGCCAGCATTGTAGTTCTTGTGCTTCAGGTGCACCTCCTCCATGTCTAGCATCCTGTTTCACACAACCACCTTGCCTTTGTCGTTCTGCCCAGTTCTTCTCATTCAGCACTCTCTAACTTCTTCACGATGGTCCTTCCTTGTTTAGGCCCCCCATCTGCATGCTTCCCCTTTGTACTCTGCATAAGCCCACTTCTTCAGGTGCTCCACCATGCATGTTCTCACCTTTGGCTCTTTGCCCTCCAGCTCCATTTTCCTCACATAGCATTCCCAGTGGCCATCAGCAAACATGTATTTTCGGGCAAGTGCATGGAAATGTTATCTACATAACAAGAGAACAATGATCTGCAAAAGTCAGAGACAAGGTGGGGTTGACGCAGATTTTCTTTTGCTGGGCAGTACTTGGCACTTTAGTCATGTGTTGGGCACGGACTTGGGTAACCAGCTGCCTTGATTGATAAGCCCTACTAGCTGAAGCTCAGTAAATATTCATTTCAGAAGTGTTCCTTTTTTTTCCTAACGTTGTTATGGTTTACAACCAGCTAGACTTGGGCTGCTTTCCAGAAACATTTCAATAGAAAATAGAAAGCCATGCGTTTGTGCCAGAAAGTAATTTTAGGTTTAACTTTATTTTGATTTGAGCTGATGTGCTGATCCCTCATAATGCAGGAGCACTTTGGTGTGATCCATCACAAAAATAGAACATCATTAAAAGCAGCCTCCTCGTTAATACTCTTCTGCTTTTGTTTGATTAAAAGTCGCATGCCATCAGCACATAGTTTCATGTGGAATACGGGGAGCGGTTTCAGGCAGGTTACCGACCTGAGCATTCACTAGTCAAGCGGCTCCTGTCTTTTGTGGCAATCGGTGCCTACAGGTGCATCTGAATACATTAGAATATCATTGAAAAGTTAAATTATTTCAGTAATTCAGTTCAAAAAGTGAAACTTGTATATTACATAGATTCATTACACATGGAGTGACATATTTCAAGCGTTTATTTCTTTTCATTTTGCTGATTATGGCCTACAGGTAATATAAACTCAAAATTCAGAATCTCAGAAAATTAGAATATTACACAAGACCAATAAGAAAAAATGATTTTTAATACAGAAATGTTGGCCTACTGAAAAGTATGTCCATGTACGTATGCACTCAATACTTGGTCGGGACTCCTGTTGCATGGATTACTGCATCAATTTGGCATGGCATGGAGGCGATCGGCCTGTGGCACTGCTGAGGTGTTATGGAAGCCCAGGATGCTTTGATGGCGGCCTTTAGCTCGTCTGCATTGTTGGGTCTACTTAAAGCGCTCAGGTGGTTTAGTAAGAAAATAAGAATACAGTACACACTAAAGCAGAATAGACAAAAACTGTCATTCACTTCATCTTTATTTCATAGTATAGACCAAGAGTTCCCAAACTTTTTTCGGCCGCAGACCCCTTTACCAAAAACCTTTAATACCGTCGACCCCCTAGTCATTTATTTTACTTACTCAAAGTAATAGATTTGTACAGTACTCAATATTAAATATTTCACTAGATATCAAACTTTTCATTTTAATCACTTGTAATTAATGATTGAAAAAGATAAAAAGACTACGGAATATGGCATTATCTTGTGCAACATTTAATATCGAATCCTGCGCTAACGAAAATTAAAGCAAAAAAATACGAGCAGAGTTTTTTTTTACGTTTTTGACATTTATGAAATAAATATGTAAATTAAAAATAAGTACAAATAGTCCAAGCTGTACTGTCTGCATTTCTTTTTTTGGTTCAGTCATATTTATTATCTGAAGAAATAAAAACTTTTATTAACAAACAATTTCGACAGCCCTGTGATAAAAAAAAAAAAAGAAACCAATAAAGTATGTACTTGGAACAGAAGATTTTTGTTCAAACTTGAATAAACAAACTGTGTCATCCTGAATTTCTTTTTCGTAGTACTGGTCCTCAATAAATATATTCAAAGTTCAAATCACAAATAAGTGTCACATGAAACAAAAGTATTTTATGAAAGCATGACCGTACAGTATAGATTCTGTTAATATCGAATATCCGTCGTCTCGTCCCACCGCGAGCAAGTGCGGACATGCAGCGGTTTTTCATGTCCGCACTTGCTTTGATACGTTTGTAGCAGTCAGGGGCCGCTAAGATTCACACCGTCAAAATGACGGTGACTTATTTATTTTTGTAGTGGATACCAAGGACGTTCCTAGCCTTGGCTCGACCCGCACACACTCACAAACACAGAGAGAATACAGCACACTGGGAACTAATGGAAATTTAAAGAATATAATGAAATGAAATATAAATGAAAACAAAAATACCACCCCTGACCCCTTCGGCGATATTACATTTAACATATAAACACAAACGCCACACTGCAAAGTCCATGGAAAAACCAAACCGGATGAAATGAGAGGTGACGAGATTAAGTCCAGCGATCTGTATGTTGAAAGGGAAGGGAAAACACAGTCCTACCTGTAGTTGCTGAATAGGTAACGATGGATGGATGGTTCAGGAGTGCTCCTTTTCTTGTGGGAAAGCAAATGAATCCAAACACAGTCCTCAGTACACAGGTAGACAGACGATCCAAACGGACACAATGATGAAATATGGCAGAATTCTCAGCAGGCAGGCAGTCCGACAGATAAATGCAACAAACACACAACGAACAACAACAAAAACGGCTCTCCATTTTTTTCCTGACATCTGCCCTCTTTTTAAACCCCTCTGGCCACCTTTGACCCCAACAGCCCACGCAAGGACTGCTGGGAGATGCAGTTCTAACTACCAGTAGCGTTGCTACACATTCGATAAGACAATGCACAGACATGTTTGTGATACGTGTATTTTCATGCATCCTTACGTGTGACTCTCTTAATGACACATTTTATCCTTTTCGTTCGCAAGTTTGGTATGTAATGTGTTTTTATCAAAAAAGTTTTTTTGAATTATTTTACTTCTTAATTAGGTACCTACTGAAATCATAGATATTTTGAAGTAACAAACAAATAGCAGTAGTAAGGGGTCTATTTTTGCTGTCGTCGACCCCTAAATTCTTTTTATTGAAACTATCGACCCCTAGATAGTTCAGATCGACCCCAGAGGGTCGATATTGACCAATTTGGGAACTCTTGGTATAGACCCTTTCACTCTGTGTGACATAATAATGAACTTTACCCCATAAACTGGCGTACAGGTCAATTTAGTCCATTACTTTCCATAAACGGGGTCAGTCACTCGGGGACTGAGGTGATTTTCCTCCTGTATGACTTTAGTTTTGTGACTGACTTGTGTTTTCATCCACAGGGTAGAGCACTCCTCCACTGGGCTTGTGATCGAGGGCACATTGACCTTGTGTCCATGCTTCTCCAGAATAACGCGGACATTAACAGCCAGGTAAGGAGCCTCGTATGTGCCGTCATATGCTGTTGTCACACACATTCTACTCAGTACCACTGTAGCATTTGTGCGTCTCCAAGCATATGTCCGTACAGTATCAAAAAGAAATGTGGAACTCTGTGCAGCCTGACCTAAATGGGTGACCATTCCGTGCCGTCTCCTGATTAAAGACGCCTTTTACACGGACTGGCAGCTCCGCAAAAGCAGTCTGTCTGCTGGTCATTTCTCTTCTGCTCTTGCTTCGCTTAACGCATCTTAGAAAGAGTGCATGACACGGGAGCCTGGCTATATGGCAGTCATTGCCTAGATGAAAGCTTAAGAAAAGATGCTTCAAAACATTATTAGGAAAAGTAGAGGAGTGCGGACAGACAGATCTGAAACTTTCCATGAATTTGTTAAAAATGCACAAGACGTTGTGCCCTCCACAGTATAGCAGCTGATAATGCCACGACTGGGAAACAAGAAACGAAGTGAGGGCAAAAGGTTGTCCAAAGGGAGTCGAACATCTTTCTGGTAAAAATTGAGTTATGAAAGCCACACAGGGGAATGAATAAAGGTGGCAGATGACAGATTCTGAGCAAGATATTCTTTAAGGTAGGAAAGGGCATGGATGCCAGACAAGGCTTGGTTTGAATGTGCTGGTTGGGTGACATGAAGATTTGATTGGGATTCACCTGTTAAAGGCAGCAACGCATGTGACAGAAAGGCAAAGGTCCCACACTAACAGCCAATGTATGAATCTGTTGTTTAAAGTGGACATTCAGTAATGTCTTGTAATGTTCTCCAGTGGAGAGATTAGTATTAATGAGAGCTGGCACAGCGTACGTAGCTCAGATTGCCTCAAAGCCGGCAAACCTGCCGTAATGCAGTGGTGACAATGTTTTTGATGCTACTGGAGACCTCCCTTGTGCTGTCTGCTAATAAACACATCAGGAAAGGCGGTTGGCCATGTCTGCGCTGCTGCTGGGATGGCAGCACAAAATGGTGCTGGTGTGAGGTGGGGTAACGGAGCCACCAGAATTGGTATTGACAGGTTGTAAATTCTGCCTTGGGATGAATAATCTCTCAAGAACCTTTCCTTGTCCGCTGCCGCTGGCTCTTTATTTATTATTAAAACAACATGATCCATGAGGCGCGTGGGGGCGACTCCCAGGTCCGCTAATTCTAATTAATCCAGTCAGAGTGAGCGGCCAGGGTAAGCGCTGCAGTCTATCGGATTGAAATTCATAACTTAATTGAGGTCAAAGTCCCAAGCCGAGAGAACAAAAGTCTTTGGCGGGGACCAGAGGGATCAATAGTAATAAATATCCGGCCAGGCTGTGAGCGGCGCTTCATTGTGACAGATTATGGAAGACAGTAGGAAGACGGCGACCATGACAGCCGAGTTCTGAGATCTGCTGCTGCTGCGCAACTGTTGAGCAAGTAAACTCCAGCAGCCGCGTGAAGTCAATGGGGGGGGGGGGTGATTTGTCTGTTATTTTAGGGAGCCTCTGAACGTCACAGGCAGACAAACATACATTAACAAATATATGACTCCATCTTTCGTGTGTGTGTGTGGGGGGGGGGAGGTCTTAAGGAATTGGAACAATAGGCAAAATGCTACTTAATAAAATGTAAAAATAATACAGTGCAACTTAAACGAATGAAAATTGCTGATTGGATGGCAGACTATTCTTATGGGTCTCCTCACACACTCCAGTAACATGCACGGTAGCAGGAATGATTTGCTTTGGTGCGAGTTTGTAAACATGAGCATATACTGTACTGCTCCTCACAGGTTTCTGGTTGCACCGCTTTCTGATGGTGTAGATTCTGCCTCCCTGAAACAGTCAAATGGCAATGTGTGTTAAAACATAGTAAGAGATCCTGGGAAGAGGCTGAAAATAAAATGAAAAACATAAGACAAGAAGAAATGTGGACAAGGACTGGATGGAGCCCACACACACCCTGGTAACAACTAGCAAGATAAGATGGCGCACTGAATAAGAATCAACAGGTTAACACATCTCACACAGACTGTAGGGTACAGTTCACATCCTGGCATTCAGCATTGTAACTGCAACACTAGTGGTCTGCATGACCTTTTCAACTACAAGGTTCCAGTTGCCCTCAAGACCCCCATTACTACAGGTTTCTAGTAATCCTCATGTTCCTAATTCCTAGGTGCAAGTCACTTCATGATATCATCCTCATTACCATGGACTGATGGTCACTCTCATGGTCCCCATTACTAATGGGAGTTGGGCACCCTGTTGGTCCGTATGACTAATGGGAGTTGGGTGCCCTCATGCCCTGCATTACTAATGGGAGTTGGGTGCCCTGATGGTCTGCATTACTAATGGGAGTTGGGTACCCTCATGCCCTACAATACTAATGGGAGTTGGGTGCCCTCATGGCCTGCATTACTAATGGGAGTTGGTTGCCCTCATGCCCTACATTACTAATGGGAGTTGGGCACCTGATGGTCTGCATTACTAATGGGAGTTGGGTGCCCTCATGCCCTACCTACATTACTAATGGGAGTTGGGTGCCCTCATGCCCTACATTACTAATGGGAGTTGGGCGCCCTCATGCCCTACATTACTAATTGGTACTGGGCACCATTGTGCTCTACATTATTAATGGGGGTTGGGTACCTTCATGGTCCACATTACTAATGGGTGTTGGTCTGCCTTGAGATCCCCATCACTAATGGATACCAGTCACCCTTGTGATCCACGTTAATGCAGTAATTCTATTGATCCTTATTAATACAGGGTGCCAGTTTCCCATATTGTGTACCTGTTAACCCATCAGTACATTAATTATTACAATTATCCCATGTCGTGTCAGTTGCCCTCATAGTCCACTTTACTACAGAGCCCTCAGGATTCTCATTACTGTCGGGTTGGTCACCCTTGTGTTCCTTATTAGCGGAGGTTTCACTAACCCTGTTGGTTCCCATTAATACCGGTTTGCCAGTTACTGTTCTTGCCATCAGTACATTTAGCATTGTGATTATAGCAGCCTTCTCTTAGTGCCCATCGAGGGAACAAAGACATGGGTCACAATGCTGAATTATGCTTTCTATATTGTTTGCAATCATTTGGTTTAGTCAGAAGTCTTTGACACTGAGCTTATCAGTATTGGCAGGGAAAAAAAATGAAGCTGTTGAGTTCACCAAAAAAAAAAAAATGGAGTCAGGACTAAAGAACAGTAAGCACCAACACCCCTGCCCTTCTTGCCCCTAGATGTACACACTGGCATCCCAAACTTGCCAACTCCAGTGGCTGTGCTGCATATCACATTGGCTTCCTTCCAGTGCTGCAGCAGGTGTTGAGCAATCGTGCCCACGCTTGGCACCATGACTGCAATTTCAAAACAAGAAGCTCACTCTGTTATTTTCTCGATACAAGCTGAAACATTTTTTTCCCCCTCTATTCCACAATCAAGACCCCTGAATCTTATCCCCCACCCTCGCCAACAAGCAAGAAAAGGCTGATTGGAATTCCTGTGAAGGAGTGTCACTACGGCAGCTCTACAACCCATAACAAATGGTTCAGTCATAAAAAATCTCCCTGAGAATTCGTCATAACTCTGCTGCTCGTACTTTCCAATAACAAAGCCCCAGCTCAGCCGCCTTGCGCATAATAATGGACGCGTCCAAGGTTCCAAGCGAATAAATCTACAGCGTGCCGAGCTGCGAGGTCAGAAAACTGTTCTTTATTGCTCTCATTAATACGGATATTAAAGGAGCCATAGGCAGGGCCTCTGTTATCCTCAGCCAAGGGATGCATCAGTCGGTAAAGCACAAAAGCAGCCCTTCACATTCGGACACCTCATCCTCTGAGGGCATTGTGTAACAACTGAAGCGTCTTCACACACGTGAATAATGGGTAGGATTCTGCCTCGTTACCTGTGGTGTCGGCACTCGATGTGAAAGAAAGGCACGTTATCAAAAAGAAGGGCAGCCTTTCACATTCTCCATTCTTCTCTCCACTGCCGTAGCACACACTCAGACATGAGACCTTCTGTACTGTTCTGTGGCAAAACAAAGGCATGAAAAGTGGTCTTTACTGAGACCCCTCACTCAACAAACCCAAGCTCCACTCTCCCCGTTACTTGCTGTTATGCTGCTGCCTGCTAACTTTCTGTGTCTTTTGAATTGAAGATTTCTCATTTTAATGCTGAAAGATGGCTGTGAAATGTCATATGCCAAGGGTCGCTTTGGAAGTGGAGTCTGCTGCAGTCCATATTTATTGCTGTTGGCTTAAAATGACTGCAAGATGGACTTTTGCGTGGGCACCATAGGAAAACAGCATTTGAAGTACTTTCAAAACATGGGCACCATCAGGCCCCCATCTTTACTCGCACAGACTGCATCATGGCCAAAGAAAAGGAACTTTGGTCTGTGTGTCGCGCCAAGGCTTTAATAAATGTTGATGTAGTTACACTTCTACATCTGAACGCATCTGCTGCCTGCGCTCTGTGCGCATATCACCACCTCAGCAGGTAGGCTGTGAAAGGCACTATACGTAAACGGAACGAACGAATGAGTGAGTGTATGGCAGGGATCCCCAACTCCGGTCCTGGTGGGCCGCAGTGGCTGCAGGTTTTCACTCTGTTAACCCTTTTTCTTAATTAGTGACCTGTTTTTGCTACTAATTAACTTTTCCCAGGGGATCAGCTGTTCCAGGAATATTCAAACCAGCCTGTTTGGTACCAACAATATTTCTTCCTCAGCTGAAATCTCAGAGATTGCATTTTTTTTTCCTCATTCTGGTGTTTGATGTGAACATGAGCTGAAGATTCTGACCTGCCTCTGCAGGACTGCATGCATTGCGCTGTTGCCACCTGATTGTCTGATTAGATAATTGCATTTATAATCGGGTGTTCCGAATAATTTTCTCAGTGAGTGTATATTAATGCAGCAGCAATTTGGAATCTACCGGCACATCATTGCTGATATGTGAGACAATATGAAATACCCCCACGGGCACAAGGGCATTAAGCAAAATCTACACAGGCCGCCATTGGGTACAGGATTCACACTCCCATCAGTAGGAAGTTGGAGGAAAACCATGCAGACTTCACACAGTCGGGTATGAACCCAGACTTCTGGAGTTATGAGGCAGCACTGCTGGGCACAGTGCCACCTGGTTATCACGGCACAACTGTTGTGAATTTCTGTAGAAGCATTGTATAAAGTCAAATGTCCTCATCCTTTCTGTCAGTTCTCTAAGTGCCAGAATCTGTTCTCATTGTCCTCGCTGCCATAGGCTGCTAACTGGATAAAAGATTTAACACTCAAAATAATTTATTCTCTTTAATTTATATCAATTGCTGAAAAATAAACTTGTCGGCAGACCCAAGGTTTTCCTCCTTCGAATGTGTGGGCACTATATCAGCACAAGCATTGTGATTGATTTTTTTTTTTTTTTTTTTTTTTTTTCTTTTGAAAATCCATGAGCTTTTGAGTCCCTTAGCCCGGTGGATGTTAATTTTCTGCTACTTTTGCCCTTGCTAGATTACTTAATGGAATGTGAGGCGTCCCCCGGGAGGTATAAAAGGAAAAGCAGCTCTTTCCACGGGGGCACAGAGGATGCCTGCTGTGTCTCGAGGTCAGTCAGACAAGGTCCTCCTCCCAAATTTATGGAGATGAACACCGAAAGTCTGGATTGTGGGATTTGGTGGCGATTTTACCTTTTGGTGTCGGAGCCCCACACCTCACCAGGTCTACTGTATTGTCAGAAAGTCATCTCCAGGCTCCTGCAACTTTTGTGCCCCCTTTACCCAAAGTCCTTTTACACTCCTGTCTCACTCGCCATCTCACTTGGGTCTGGCGTCTTTGTTAGTTGTACTGAACCTCCAGTTCTTACAAGATCCGCTCAGAGTAGCAGACTGGGCCTCAGCCACTTTGCCAGTGGTGGCGCTGCTGAGGAGACAGGAGGCCAGACAGCATAAGGGAAGATTTCCTGTTTTTTTTTCTTTCCCCCGCAGATGAGTGGCGCCCCCTGCCTTTGTTCAGGGCACACACAGTGCTGAGTCCTGCCCAGAAAAGCACTACTCAACCTGTCAGTCCGTCATGCATAGCTTTAATCCAATGAGCTTCCCTTTGATTCGTGAAAAGGATATTGGCTCCTGTCAGGCCTGCCACTTGATGCCCGCCTTGTCCTCCAGAGTCCTCCTAATTGAATTAAGGGCTGCCGGTGCAGGGGATCAGGGAGCAGAGAGAGGCGACACGCTCCGCCGGTTCAAGGACACGCGAGGCGCTAATGCGTGCCGACACGCTGCCGCTCACACTCTGATTGGCAAGGTTAACACTTAGCGCTAGGCCGAGGGGGCTCTGATTCGATTAGATGCGCCCAGCCTTCTGATCCTTTTAACGCCAGTCAGCCATTCCAGCAATGGCATGGACCTCTTAACGCTGCCTTTTTAGCGTGTCTGTGCAGGAAGAAATTAATGCTAAGGATGGTAAGAGGTGGGAGGAGCCGGGATGCTGATGCCCACTGTCGAGAGTACTGCCTGGTGCCTCCTGTGCCAGGATATCTCTCTCTTTCTCTCTCTCTCTCTCTCTCTCTCTCACTTTCATGACGGGAGTCTGCACGTCACGTTACTTTACTTTGAAAGTGCCAGGGGTATGCTACATTTTCGGGGTGGATTCTCCAGCAGGTTGGTTTTTAATTGGCACCAAGATAAGGGGTTTCTTTTCCAAATCTTTAACATTGCAGTCGTTTTCAATAGTCCGTGCTATGTGAGCCAAGTTCTTTGGCGAGTGAGTGATGTCACCTATGGTCATTGAACTGTCTATAGTGATTACAAGGGACAGCTGCTAGTTACATACAGCGTCTTCAGAAAGCGTTCGGATGTCTTCACTTTTATACATTTGTTGCAGCCTTGTGCTTAACTTGTCCTTCACCAAACAACATTCAGTACCCCCAGAATGACAAAGTGACAGCAGGATGTTAGGAATTTTTGCTAAATCATTAAAAATAAAAATTGAAATATCATTTTGGCAAAAGTGTTCAGAGTCTTTGGTATGACACTCGAAATCTGGCTTAGGTGCGTCCCATTCTCTTGGTCATCGTTGAGAAGTTTTTACACCTTGTTTGGAGTCCACCTGTGGTCAGTTCAGTTGTTTGGACATGATTAGGAAAGAGACACACACGCCTTCCTCTAGAAGGTCCACGACGTGAGCAACAAACCAACCATGAGTTCAAAGGAACTGCCTGCAGACCTTAGAAACAGGATTGTGTTGAAGCACAGATCTCAGGAAGACGACATCAACACAACAAAAACACTTCTGCTGCGTTGAAAGATCCCAAGAGCACCGGTCAGGTCAGGTCAGGTAAGGTTGGGGAGCATGCACTGCATTGCCACACCTACCACATGACGAAACAGCTTGGGGTCCAGGTTGGCAACCCCCCAGGTAGACACGCGGTCCAGTCCCACCCTTCGGAAATGATCCTCTATCTGCCATAGCCACATGTTATGCGGGTGTCCCCTTGGCCTGGTCCAGCCATTCAGGTCCTCAACAATGAGGGTCCAATGAGTTGATCGCCCTCGGGGAATCACGCCACATGCGCTGTAGTGCCGTAACTGACGGTCCCTCACAATGCAGGTAATGAGCCTCATTCAGGACTCTGGAGAATCGTTGGGTACCGCTGCTCTGATTCTCACAAAGAGACACAAATGAAGGAATCCAGTCTTGGTCTCAGGTCATTGGATAGATTCCATGTCTCGCAACCATATAGCAAAACAGGAAACCTCAGGATTTGGACCTTCGTCCTTTTGCAGATATCAGGAGTGCCACACACCCCTTTCCAGTGACCTCATGCTCTCCCCATCCGTCTACTGACTTCATAGGAAGAGTCACCAGAGACACGAATGTCACTGCCGAAGTAAGTAAACTTCTCGAAGAGATCGACACTCTCTCCGCAGACAGACACTGCTGATGGCCGTGCCCAAGAGATCATTAAAGAACACAGTGAGCTCCATGATTGTTAAATGGATTATGTTTGGAATAACCGCGATTCTTCATAAAGCTGGTTGCCCAGGCAGACTGAGCATTCTGGTGAGAAGGGCATTGGTAAGAGCAGTGACCAAAAACCTGCTGGTCTCTTTGGCTGAGCTCCTGAGAATCTGTGTTGAGATGGGAGAAACTTCAAGAAGGACAAACATCATTGCAACACTCCACTAATATGGGCTTTGTGGCAGAGCGGCCAGACAACACATGAGAGCCCGCTTGGAGTTTATAGACAGGTGCCTAAAGAACACTCCGACTGTGAGAAACAAGATTGTCTGGTCTGATGAAACCAGGGTTGAACCATCTGGCATCACTCGTTAACTGTGCTTTACCACTCCATGATGGTGGCAGCATCAGGGACTGGGAGAATAGTCAGGAGTGAGAGAAAGCTGAATGGAGAAAAGTGCAGTGTGGTGGATCGAAGACGTGAGAAGTCCAAACGTTGTTAGTGTGCCAGTTGGGTTTCCCCTTTTAATTCAGTGTCTTTGACAGAGAAAGAAAACCCAAATGAGCGATGGTGCAAAAGGAAATCAAAACAGAAGGCTGTGGTGGCCTGGTAACAGATCACAGCTGCTCAGTAGAGCAGGTCTAGCATGGCAGAGCTCCATCCTGCAGTCAGCTCTGGTCCAAATGCTGCCCCGTCAGCTTTTTATAGAAATCCAAATGGAAGGGGCGGAGTCAATTGCCCTCATTATGGGGGATCTTCTCAGTGCAGAAAAGAGACGATACTTGGCGACAGTGCCCCCTCCTGGAGTGTGATGAGCCTGGAAGGTGATCCTGCGACGCACATGTTAGGTAAGAGATATCCTTAATGAAAACCTTCTCCAAAGTGCTCTGGATCTCAGACTGGGCCAAACTTTGGCCCTAAGCACACACAAAGACATCACAGGAAGGGGCTTAGGGTTATCTCTGTGAATGTTCTTGAGTTCCCCAGCCAGAGCCTGGACATGAACCCAGTCTGGAGAGACCTGAAAATAGCCGTCCACCAACAGCCACAATCCAGCCTGGCAGAGTTTGAGGGGATCTGCAGAGGAGAACGGCCCAAACTCGGGTGTGTAAAGCTTATCATGTCAGACTCCCAGCTGCTTTTGTTGTCAAAAGGCCTTCAACTGCGTAGTAAATGAAGGGGCTGAATACTTGTGGCAATGTACTATTTCAGTGTTTTTATTTTTAATTCCTAAAATTTCTGTTTTACTTTGTCGTTCTGGGGTATTGAGATTTTGTTTGGGGAAAAATGAATGTAAACGAGTTTAGGTCAGGCTGCAACAAAATGTGCAAATGGGACACGGGGCTCAACAT
Organism: Polypterus senegalus; assembly: GCF_016835505.1. Classification (NCBI taxonomy): domain Eukaryota; kingdom Metazoa; phylum Chordata; class Cladistia; order Polypteriformes; family Polypteridae; genus Polypterus; species Polypterus senegalus. The sequence continues at coordinate 166,344,947 of NC_053163.1, forward strand.
ACACAACACCAATGCTACGGCTAACGTTTCACCAGGCGTATACAGTATATTTTTTTCTGAGGTTCAACACACTTTGTTTAGGGATTCTAAACATTTAGAAATGTTGTATTTGGGACAAAGGTGGTTCTTTATTAATGTTATATTTGGATTTTTTTTCCGTGACACCATTTTATGGCTGGTTACCACGACTCACCAAGCTGTAGTTAGGAATGGGACTTCTAGAAGTGGCATATCGTGACGTCATTTACTTTGAAATCGGGCAGCACCAGTTATGTGACATTAAATATTGTGGATACAGTGGGGTGCAAAAGCATTCAATCCCGTTGAAAGTCATCCTAAGTTTATAAATGACAAATGATTTGTACACACATATATACATTCAGTGTTTTTAATATGAACTCACATTAAAATCACTCTCCCATGGTCCAAATAAACCATTTTATGTAGATATTTAACTGAAGAAGAAAAACTCCAAAGCGATTGTTTGCGTAAGTACTGATACCCCTGTGCTTTGGAAGCTCCAGGTTTACACAAATGGAAGTAAATGTTAGTTTTCAAGCAACTCATTCGCTGATTAGCATGATTGGAACTCCAAGTGGGACAAACCCCGCGACCCTACCCCGCTCTTCAGTTATTCAGTAGAGAATACGTGCGACTTCTAGCGCTTCAAACGTATATTTAGCATCAATGTGACGTGCTGTTGATGATTGGTGGTGTTCAGCAGGGCAGGGTGGCACACGTGTTTCCATGCTGATGGGACAGAAAGGGGCGAATAATCAAATGTTGGCTTCTGAACCGTTTTGTAACTGGTACTGAGACCCAAAAGCTGGCATCGAAACCGAAGTCCGTATTCTAGTATCACTCCAACTCCATGGAAACACCCATTGCTTTTGCTCTGACCTGGCAGCACCCATAGCGAAACAATAATGCCGTTGGGCCATTAACATTACATATTTTAGATTTTTCCAAATCATCATATACTGAAAAACAAACATTATTTTCAACATCATTGAGTTGCAAAACCCATCTAAATAAGATGCATACATCTTGAAATATTAATTCAAAGGAACCCACCATACATTTGTACAAAAACCGCCGATTATATTAAGTAGAGAGTCAGACTTTGGACACCCTGACTCAATGTTATTCTGGACAATCTAAGATTGGCGAACTAACAGGTGACGTCCTGCGTCCCTCTACAGTGGACACGTAACTAGTGGGCCGATCTGTCCCTTTAACAGAAGACGGCTGTCAACAGTTACAGGTGCCCCTAGGGTCACTGGGTGGTGTTCAAGCAGGACAGTCCCATGAAGCCACAGCCGAGCTCCCTTTAAATGGGGAATACAAGCTCCTTCCAAACACCAGACCATTAGCTCAGGGGAAGCAGAAAGACCAGACGATAGACAGAAGGAGAAGGGAGGTGATGGAAGGTAACAGCTTGGTGGCAAAGTGGAGCAAGTACTCCACGTGTCGCTGTTTAGTTAGGCCGACTGTGGCTGCCAATGGCTTATTTTCTCTTATCGCTACTCCAGTCTCCTATGCCCTTCTGTTTTTATTATTTTTTTGTAATAATTTTTGGCCTTTTTAGTGTTATTTGGGTCCATGTCCAGCTCAGGAGCCTGCCCTACAGACAAAACCCCATTTCCCAAATGTACACGTGGCACAGTATATGTAAATTGTTCTGCACCCAGAAGGTCAGGTGTTTCTGGAAGCCTGAGGTTTGAAGCTGTGCCACCACTCTCTGTGCTCACTCTCACTCTCCTGCTTGGCATAAAACCCATACCCCCCACCCCCACCCCCTAGCACAGCCATAGGTCACTTCCTCAGAGTGGAAATGCAGCAATTTGAGTGCTTTCAATAGAAAGGTGGCAGCGAGCATTATTTCATAAATCATAAGTGACTATGCGTGTTTTATAAGCAGCTGCTGGTGATGGGAGAAAGAGATCTTTAGGAGATTGTGAATGGCGCGAAGGGATAAAAGCTCGGTTTTACGCAGACCATATGTCCTAAGCGGTCACCGGATTGAAATAGTTTGTAAACAGAATGCTTTTAGTTGATGCAAAATGAGAGGGGGGGGGTTGGTGTGTGCCTGCTGGTGAGTGTCATGCAGTTTGAGATGGCACTGCTGTTGGGCAGAAGCGGTGTCCTAACAGTGTGTGCCATTGTTCCACTGCTGTGCCAACGAGGCTCGGCATCATGTTGAATTCCCATTGCAGGGGTGCCCCACACGGGCTTGAAAGGAGATGGCTTAGTCACGGGTGCCCGCAGTGGCTGCAGGTTTTCATTCTGACCCTTTTCTTAATTAGTGACCAGTTTTTGCTGTTAATTAACTCCTTTTGAATTCGTTTTAACTGACTCATACCCCTTAATTGTTTCTTTTTCCTTAATTAGCAGCCAAACAATAACGAGATACAAAATGAGCCAAAACAACTTTTGCCCATCATACAAGATCTGAAAATACAGAAAGGTGAAGGTCTCAGGAATGTCGATCTGCTCAGGTCCCCGGTGCTCTTAGAAAAGAGGAAATCCACAATTTCAGAAATGTCTGCCATTGCACAACGAGAGCAGCATCAAGACACAGAATTAAAGAACGGGTTTAATTAAAGACAAAACTCACCGCCTAATTAAGCAACTGGTTGGAGTTTGACTTAGTTGGTCTTCCGTTGGCTCCCTCACTTCTCATTTCATTTTTGTTTGGCTGCCATTGAAGGAAAGAAATGAAGCAATTCAAAGGAACAAATTTTAAAAAACAAGCCCATTAAAATGAATTCAAAAGAAGTTAATTAGCAGCAAAAAAAAAAGTCACTGATTAAGAAAAGGGTGAGAATGAAAACCTGCAGCCACGGTGGTCCTCCAGGACTGGAGTTTGAGATCCCTGGCTCAGGCGGTGAAGGACAGGAACAACTCTATGGCTCAGGGGTCACCCAGTCCGGTCCTAGAGGACCACCATAGCTGCAGGTTTTCACTCTAACCCTTTTTGTAATGAGTGCCCTGTTTGTGCTGCTAATTAACTTCTTGTGAATTCATTTTAATTGAATTGCTTTTTTAAGATTTGCTCCCCTGAATTTCTTCATCGTTCCTCTGAGTTGCTTCATTTCTTTCCTTAAACAGAAATGAAATGTGAAGTGAGTGAGCCAACAGAAGACCAACTAAGTCAGGGCCTCAAACTCCAACCAATTTCACTCCAACCAGTTACTTAATGAGGTGCTGATTCTTGTCAATAATTAAACCCGTTCTTTAATTCTGTGTCTTGATGCTGCTCTCGTGGTGCAATGACAGACATTTCTGAAATTGAGAATTTCCTCTTTTCTAAGCGCACTGGGGACCTGAGACCTTCATCTTTCTTTATTTTCTGATATTGTATGATGGACACCAGTTGTTTTGGCTCATTTTGTGTATCATTATTGTTTGGCTGCTAATTAAGGAAAAGGAAATAATTAAGGGGTCTGAGTCTATTACAATGAGTTCAAAAGAAGTTAATTGGCAGCTAAAACAGGTCACTCATTAAGAAAAGGGTTAGAATGAAAACCACGGTGGCCTTCCAGGACTGGACTTGGCGACCCCAGCTATGGCTTACAACACAGGTGTCAAACTCCAGGCCTGGAGGGCCGCAGTGGGTGCAGGTTTTCACTCTCGCCCTTTTCCTAATCAGTGCCCAGTATTCACTGCTAATTAACTTCCTTTCCCTCTATTTTTTCAAGTCTTCTGAATTGAGTCTTTTCTTCATTAAATGACAGCCAGAAATGAGACCTGAAACGAGCCAACAGATGACCAGCTAAATTGGGGCTTCAAACTCCAACCAGTTCCTTAATGAGAAGCTGATTCTTGCTGTTAATTAAACTCGTTATTCAATTCCATGGCTTGTTTCTGCCATGTTTTTTTGCCACAGCAGACATTTCCAAAAATAACTGTTGATATTCTGTTTTTTTTTCTAAGAACTCCTAAAATGTTTTGGTAACCCGAGGGATCGACCTTACTGAGACCTTCATCATTATTGTCAGATGTTGTTTGATGGGTACAGGTGAGCTGGTCATGTCCTGCTTGTTTTATGTCTCATTACTGTCCGGCTGCTGATTAAGGAAAAAACAACTAAGGGGCCGGAGTCGAGCTAATTAAAGCTGAGGATAAAGAAGTTAATTAGCATCAAAAACTGGTCACTAATTAGGAAGATGGTTAGAATGAAAACCTGCAGCCACTGCGGCCCTCCAGGACTGGACTTGGCGACCCCTGCTACGGCTTACAAGGAATAATTCTGCCTTCCCCTTTACAAAGTTAAAGTGCAAGAGAAAGAGTCTGCTATTCCACATTTTATATTTGTGTCTGCCTACTCCTACAAAAGAGTAGGAACCCGTTGTTTTAACTGCCTCGTCCAGTACAGGGTCTTCACTGCATTGGGCACAAGGTAGGAACCAGCCCTGGCAGGGGCAACAGTCCATAAACAGACCCGCTGACACCCACACACACACTCATGCTGAGCCAATTTGGAGTCGCCAGTTAACCAAACCTGGGTGGGCGTGCAGCCTCTTGTAGCAGTAAGATGAAGCCACATTCAAAAACAGATATCATGCGCTGGCTGGCTTGTTTTGGGTGGGTTTTGGCCCTTACAAGTGATTGGTAAATAAGCCCCCCTCACTTTCAGCTTCTTTTGTGTTCCTTTCATTATTCAGTCTAATTCTCCTTGTCTGCTTTCTCCCCCCACCGTCTTTTCTTTCTGCCAAGCAAGGAAAACTTTGGTGACATTTTAAAGAGGTCTGTCCTGAGCATCCATAATGGGATGAATAAAAAATGCAGCCTTTTTTTTTTTTTTTCCCTGAGTCAAATGGGGGGACAATCCAATTTCCTTGATTCCATCAAGCTGCTCTCAAAGCATTAGCCACTGTTACGCGCAAAAAAAAAAACACAAGCACTGACCCCCTCGGCCCCCATGGCTTCCGAGGGAAGCTTCACGTTAAAGCTTTTTAATGAACGTGTGAAACTTGTTGGGTGTCGGAAGCTCATGGAGGACACAGAGCAGAGCAGAACTGGCCAGCCCAAGTGTCCACACATCTCCCTCACTGGTGTGTTTGTGTCCTTCGGTGGCATATTTTCACCTTTTTTTTTTTTAGTAATAATAATAATTTCTTTGCATTTATATTGCACTTTTCTCACTACTCAAAGCATTTCAGTGAGTGGGGAGCCACTTCAATCACCTCTAGCATGTTGACTTATTTTAAAATAAGGAAACTTGTGAAGGGGATATTTCTCACAAACGTTAGGAAGTTTTTCTTTACACAAAGAACAACAGACACTTTGAATAAATGAGCAAGTAGTGTGGTAGACCGTAAGACGTTAGCGACTTTCAAAACTCGACTTGATGTTTTTTTAGAAGAAATAAGTGGAGAGGACTGGCAAGCTTTGTTGGGCTGAATGGCCTGTTCTCGTCCAGATTGTTCTAATGCATCCACCTGGATGATGCAATGGCAGCCATTTTTGCGCCAGTACGCTCACCATACATTACCTGTTTTGTGGTTAAGGGGGTGAGAGAACTATAGAGAAGGCCAGAAGGAGTTGCACTACGTCTTTGTGGACCTGGAAAAAGCATATGACAGGGGGCCTTGAGAGGAGCTGTGGTATTGTATGAGGAAGTCGGGAGTGGCAGAGAAGTATGTAAGAGTGGCACAGGATATGTACAAGAGAAGTGTGGCCTTGGTGAGGTCTGTGGTAGGAGCGACGGAGGTGGGATTACATCAGGGATCGGCTCTGAGCCCTTTCTTATTTGCAATGGTGATGGACAGGCTGACAGACGAGATTAGACAGGAGTCCCCGTGGACTGTGATGTCTTCTGATGACATTGTGATCTGTAGTGATAGTAGGGAGCAGGTTGAGGAGATCACGGAGAGGTGGAGATATGAGAGGAGAGGAATGAAGGTCAGTAGGACCACCAAGACAGAATACATGTGTGTAAATGAGAGGGAGGTCAGTGGAGTGGTGAGGATAGAAGGAGTAGAGTTGTCGAAGGTGGATGAGTTTAAATACTTGGGATCAACAGTACAGAGTAATGGGGATTGTGGAAGAGAAGTGAAGAAGAGAGTGCAGGCAGGGTGGAATGAGTGGAGAAGAGTGTCAGGAATGATTTGTGACAGGCGGGTATCGGCAAGAGTGAAAGGGAAGGTCTACAGGACGGTAGTGAGACCAGCTGTTATATGGGCTGGAGACGGTGGCACAGGAGGCAGAGCTGGAGGTGACAGAGTTAAAGATGCTAAGATTTGCATTGGGTGTGACGAGGATGGACAGGATTAGAAATGAGGACATTAGAGGGTCCGCTCAGGATGGACGGGTGGGAGACAAAGTCAGAGAGGCGAGATTGCATTGGTTTGGACATGAGTAGAGGAGAGATGCTGGGTATATTGGGAGAAGGGTGCTAAGGATAGAGCTGCCAGGGGAGAGGAGAAGAGGAAGGCCAAAGAGAAGGTTTATGGATGTGGTGAGAGAGGACATGCAGGTGATGAATGTGACAGAGCAAGATGACAAGGACAGGACGAGATGTAACAGGATTTGCATGAGCCTCTTTGAAATGTTAGGGTACCAATTCGGTGCCCCCGTTTAACTAATACAAAATAACAACCAAAAACTGTGCTTGATTAGCAGCGAATGACGACGTGTTGGCCGGCTCAACAAAAGGTAAGGGTTGCTCTTATGAAGGGTCACATTTCTCGAAGGAGCTTGCTCCAGGTCCAGAAAACAGACGACCTCCACCCAGTGGAATGTCGGGCTTTTATAGAGCGGGACCGGCTCTGGGCACTGTGATCGGATCAGTTGCCCACTCCTGTCGGCGTTTTGGGTGGTAAGGGGGACACCGTTGGCGTGAGCGCCTCCTCTTGTCCCGTTTTGGTACCAGTTACCTCAGCAGAGCCTGGAAGTTGATCCCCGCGTGCACAAAACCTCACAACGCATTTGTCATATGAGCATACAACATTAATAACAGGTAAATTCTGAGGAGGAGGAGGAGAAAGCTGGGCGGGGCTAAATGTTTGAGTGGCGGCAGGTTGGGTGGAGCTAGGGAGGTGTGTGCCTGCTGGTGAGTGTCATGCAGTTTGAGATGGCACTACTGTTGGGCAGAAGCGGTGTCCTAACGGTGTGTGTCATTGTTCCACTGCTGTGCCTACGAGGCTCGGCATCATGTTGAATGCCCACTGCAGGGATGCCCCACACGTGCTTGAAAGGAGATGGCTTAGTCCTGGGACCCCTGGTGGGGTCAATGTTGTCACGTGTACAGAATATAATCAGGATCTTGTGGTAAATCAACAAGCCCCACTGCACTTGAGTGACTCTCTGTCACAAATAGGAGGCACATAGGGACCAGAGCAGTTTCGCTGGTGGCCATTTGGGCAGTCACTTGGGGTCACATTACAAACGTCCATGGTCACTGACAATTGAGGGAGCTTGCAGGAACTAATCTGTGTTTGCCAGCCGTGAGTGAGCTGTACTATGAAGTGTCTTCACCGATGCTCTGCTGCTTTCATTAAATGTCAATTCCAATTCCGTCGGTGACGTTTTTCCAATTCCACTTCTAAACTCTCTCCAAGAACTGAATTAGAATTGACCAGTCAGCATGGAATTGACCGTCATTCCCTGGTGGCTGCAGCCTTCTGGCTGCCTACTTTTGCTTTTGCTTATTTTCATATTTGTGCATTTATTCATTTTTTTTTATACACAGACATTCTCAAACCCTGTTTAGGGACGTGGAGGATGGAGCCTGTCGTGGCGGTCTATTGGCGGGCACTCTCACACTGGAGCCAGTTTAGAGTCGCCAGTTAACTTAAACCTGTGTTCTTTTGGGGTACGTGGGAGGAAAATTCACAGAGCAGCACGAGCAGACCGTGTGAGGATTTGTAAGCCAGCGCTCTGGATCTTTGAGCCACCAGTTCTTACGAGGGTCTCTCCATTTCGCCCTTTATTTATTTATGTATTTACGTTTTAGTGCCTTGGGCTTGAGAAGTGCAGTCTTTCTAGCCTGCTGAGGCCCATGTTTGCACCACAAGGGGTCACCCAGGAGAGACCAGTTTCAAAGCTGGCAGCAGCTGTTCCTCGATCCCCATACGCAAATTAGGTTGCTGATGACCCAGAGCAGGGCTCTTCCCCTGCAGACCATTGTAGTGTGGCCACTCTCCAGGAGATGACCTCATCTTTTGAACACAGAGAGGTTTTCAGTTGATGTGCAAAACAAGCAAATTTGTCTGGTGGGGGGAGTCGGGGTCCCTTTTAAAAGTATTATTCAGCCTTTCCGCAGCTCCGGGAGTGTGTTCAGATGGCATCCGGCATATAGGCCAGGCTTGGGGTGCGACAGCGTATAACATCATCTCAGCATTTGAACCTAAACATCATCCCTCTTAGTGATGCTCAGTCCTGAAGTCACCCATTTTTGAACACTCGGCACTCTTTTTATGCCTCGTCCCATTTCTGAGTATATCCTGAGCTGGGAAACCCCCAGTGTTAACATTGAAACCTGAGGTTGGTGTTAAGGGTCCACTGGGTTTTCTAGCCCAGTCAAGTCCCTGTCGCCCTATACAACGTTTCCAGCAATTTTTTTTAGTTAATTTGTTTTTAACTAGCTGTGCTACTCACCTAAGATGTGTTGAGATCTCGGTAATCAAGTTAGACCTCCGTGTTATGCTATTGGCGGTGCCATTTGGTATGGCATTTGTAAAAGCCGTGCTGATGTTTGTAATGTGTCGGCTGTCAGAATGAAACATGCAATGCATACATGTCCGTTTATATGCCATTGGGTGTGGGATTCATAAAAGCAATCTTAATATTTGTGATGTGCCATCTATTGGAATGACAACAACATAGCAATAAGATGGATACACAGATAGGCAGACAGACTGACGGGCTCTTATCCTTTTCTTAAGGTAGGTAATCTTGGTGAGTTGGCGCAGCTGAAATTGCCACTGGTATAATCTGACCTCCCCAGATACTCGGACTGCGACTCGCTCTGTCGTACAAGTGGGCTCGTGTAAAGGGGCACCGTCATACGTGTGAGGATATGGGACAGAACTGTTCTAATAAGCTCCTCATCAGCCTCACGGCATGTCGGTCGTTTATCGGAGCCAAAATAAACGGTGCGTCATATTTCACCCGGTGAAATGTGGCGTTTTTATAGAGCAGGACTGGCTCTGGGCAATGTGATCTGATCAGTTGCCCACTCCTGTTGGCATTTTGGGTGGTAAGAGAGACACCGTTGGCGAGAGCGCCTCCTCTTGGCTCGTTCTGGTACCAGTTACCTCAGCAGAGCCTGGAAAGTGATCCCCGTGTGCACAGGCGTGACTCGCAGAAAACCTCACAACGTGTTTGTCATATGTGCATACGACATTAAATTCTGAGGAGGAGGAGGAGGAGGAGAAAGCTGTTCTGATCAGCTCCTCATCAGCTTCATGGCATGTCGGTCGTTTATCGGAGCCAAAATGAATGGTGCGTCACATTTCCGATTTTATTCCAATTGCAAAACATTACCAACAATTTTTTTTCGACCTTTCAAGCCAAATAGTAAAAATTCAAATGCATATTTTTGTATCTCTGCAAGCCAAATGCAACAAAATATCCTCTGAACCTTCCATAAAGCAAATACAGTAAAGAACTGGCCCTGTCTTGCTGCACTCATTTTTACAGCATCGACCTGTGAGCTTTAGTGATTGTGCAGTCATTAATAACGTCCATAAAATTTGCTTGACGCTCCGCTCCCATTCGATGGGGCCAGACCACTAGACTGCTCGGTCTTTCTTGGGTACACCATGGAGCGCAAGTCATTTTTAATCAATACCAGTCTGCTAAAACAATGCTCTGCCAGAGTGTGCCAGCATGCAAGCAAAATAAGCGGGGCAGCGCACAGAGCTGGGTAAATTCTCCGAAGCTTCCTTCTGTGTGTGGCATGAAGCAACTCAAAAAATGTCAGTTCATTTTTACAAACTGGCACAGCATCTCTTCTACAGGAGCTTCGTTTGACATGAAAGGCGATTGTCAAATCACTGGATATTGTTACTAGTGGCAGGCGTCGTAAAACAATCTACAGTCCTGGGCCCCACAAAACGCCAAGCAGCAGCAGCCAACACAACCAATGAGCGCCCACCCAGAAGTGCAATACACACAATGGGGCTGCAACAAGAGACTGGAGGAGGCAGGAATTGTGGACTGCGTAAGCAGAAGAGGGGCTTACAGTGGTGCGTGAAAGTTTGGGAACCCTTTAGAATTTTCTGTATTTCTGCATAAATACGACCTCAAACATCATCAGATTTTCACTCAAGTCCTAAAAGTAGATAAAGAGAAACCAGTTAAACAAATGAGACACAAATATTATACTTGGTCATTTATTTATTGAGGAAAATGATTGAATATTACATATTAGTGAGTGGCAGAAGTATGTGACCCTTTGCTTTTAGTATCTGCTGTGACCCCCTAAACGTTTCAGGTAACTTCTGATCATTCCTGCACACCAATTTTCGCCCATTCCTCCGTACAGAACAGCTTCAACTCTGAGACGTTGGTGGGTTTCCTCACATGAACTCCTCTCTTCAGGTCCTTCCACAACATTTCCATTGGATTAAGGTCAGGACTTTCCAGAACATTCACTTTATTCTTCTTTAAACTTCTTTGGTAGAACGACTTGTGTGCTTAGGGTCGTTGTCTTGCTGCATGACCCACCTTCTCTTGAGAGTCAGTTCATGGTCAGATGTCCTGACATTGTCCTTTAGAATTCTCTGATATAATTCAGAATTCATTGTTCCATCAATGAAGACAAGCCGTCTTGGCCCAGATGCAGCACAACAGGCCCAAACCCTGACACTACCACCACCATGTTTCACAGATGGCATAAGGTTCTCATGCTGGAATGCAGTGTTCTCCTTTCTCCAAACATAACGCTTTTCATTTAAACCAAAAAGTTCTATTTTGGTCTCATCCGTCCACAAAACATTCTTCCAATAGCCTTCTGGTTTGTCCACGTGATCTTTAGCAAACTGCAGATGAGCAGCAATGTTTTTTTTGGAGAGCAGTGGCTTTCTCCTTGCAACCCTGCCATGTACACCATTGTTGTTCAGTGTTCTCCTGATGGTGGACTCATGAACGTGAACATTAGCCAATGTGAGAGAGGCCTTCAGGTGCTTAGAAGTTACCCTGGGGTCCTTTGTGACCTCACCGACTATTACACGTGTGCCTTGCTCTTGGAGTGATCTTTGTTGGTCGACTACTCCTGGGGAGGGTAACAATGGTCTTGAATGTCCTCCATTTGTACACAATCTGTCTGACTGTGGATTGGTGGAGTCCAAACTCTTTTTACAGATGGTTTGGTAACCTTTAACAGCCTGATGAGCATCAACAACTCTTTTTGTGAGGTCCTCAGAAGTCTCCTTTGTTCATGCCATGATACACTTCCACAAACACGTGTTGTGAAGAGCAGACTTTGATAGATCCTGTTCTTTAAATCACGCAGGGTGCCCACTCACACCTGATTGGCATCCCATTGATTGACAACACCTGACACCTGACCTTCAAACTAACTGCTAATCCGTGAGGTTCACATACTTTTGCCCCTCACAAATATGTAATATTCAATCATTTTCCTCAATAAATAAATGACCAAGTATAATATTTGTGTCTCATTTGTTTAACCGGTTTCTCTTTATCTACTTTTAGGACTTCAGTGGAAATCTGATGATGTTTGAGGTCATATTTATGCAGAAATATAGAAAATTCTAAAGGGTTCCCAAACTTTCAAGCACAACTGTATCTGACTGATTTGCTGTGATTGACACACCACAACAGAATTCAAATAAAAAGAAAGACACTAAGGCCGAAGTTGCCATAGTTGAGTGATTTGAAACTGCACTGAAATGTCCTCACAGAGTCGTGTAGCTTATTACCCCCTGCTGCTTGTGTAATCCGACGTCCACAAGGCGATGAGATTGAGCAGCTGCAGCGGTAAGCTGTTGGCGGTGTATCCCCACAATCCTAAAGTCTAAAATAACATGTGAGGAGTCCCTAAAGTCCTGCTCTCCTCTCCACCAGACTACTTGCTCATTTATTCCATGCGTCTGTGGTTCTTCATGTGAAGAAGTCGTTTAACATGCCACTGGCTTTAGAGAGCTCCACTCTCCCTTTTGATGGCGTACACTGGGTGGTCAGTTAATGCCACTGGTATATTTTTGGAGGGGTAGAGCAGAACATCGGCTGTGGTTGTCATCAGTACAATTGACAAATCCTTCAGTGCCCTTTATAAACATCATGGAGGACTGAAAAGTGGAATAATTTAATAATCTCATCCGCTTTTGCAGAACCTGTGTGTCCAGTCTTTTTAGGGTCAAAGATGAAACGAACATTAGGTGGGACGCCAGTCCATCACAATATAATGAGGCAGCCAAGTATCATTTCTGTGTGGGGACAGCCTGGTTATCGTGTGCTTATTTATTTATTTAGCTGATCTACCTGACATTACCAGGGTGAGAAAGCTGAAAAGTAACTACATAAAGTGTATATCCAAAGCGATTTACAAAACAAGACAACATAATCGAGTTAGGATCAGTCTGGGAGGGCTGTTTGGAGACAAAAGTGACCGGACAAGGTAACAGAATGGAGTGGAGAGCTCAAACCGGAATGCACGCTAGTTACATTTCCTTGGCCACAAGAACCTAACACAGCCGTTATGAGCTACGCCGAAATTCACAGAGCCAGAGAGACTCCAAACGCTTCTTAAAACACGTTGAGGGAGACCGCAGTTTGAAGGGAGATTCCACTGTCTGGATTGAGATTTGAGGCCACGCCGGTCATCAGAAGGAGCAGAGAACCTCACGTGTATCTCCATTTTCCTTGGTGCTCACCCATTACGACCCTGTAATCAAGTGTCAAGGGTTTGACCTTCACATGTGCTGCTATAGGAAGCCATTTATAGGAATCTGAAATGATGGGTGACGTGTACCCTCCTCAGCTGGCTGCATTTTGAATCATTTTGTCGTGGCTCGGTGAGTGACACATGCCTGCCAATAAAGAGTTACAGTAGAGCAGACGTGACCGGACCAAAGCTTGGGGTCAGGTATTGTGCTGCGAGCTCCAGGTGATGTGGTCTGATCTTGTGGATTTTGGAGAAGGTGAATCTTCAAGACCAAGAGACACCTGCAATATCAGCCGGCCATCAATTGATCACATTGATCATTGATTTTATTTTTTTTGCGTTACTCCTTAATACCTCCAGCCTTTGGTCTCTCCATATGCCCCTTCCAGAAGTCTCCATTCTGCCTCTGGTCATCCCTCCTCTTGCCAGACATGCAAAGACTGGACAGTTCTGCTCCATTCTTGGCTCCAAACCTGTCGATTTATCTCCCTTTGGCTCTTCAAACTGCGCCACATGTCCTCCTGTTTCAGAGTCTCCAGTTGAATATTTTGGAACTGCTTAGCTCCTTGACTACAAGATGGCGGCCATTGGGCTGACAGAGAGTTGAGGATGCTGATGCGTGTCTAAGGTCTAGTTGCAGGAGTTTGGCTCCCTCTCGCTCTCCGTTGCCTTTAATGGCTGCATCTTCTAATCATTCTTGTACTCTACTGATCAAACATTTTAGAACACCTCACTTTTTCTTAAAATTCAATCGAGTTGAAATGCAATGAATGAGCTAAAATGGAGAAAAGGTAAGCCGTAAACGTCCAGAGGTCTAAATTTAAAGTTTGGGTTAGCAAAACTGAAAAGAAAGGAAATATCAGAATATAACAAACGGGGAACAACTAATAGAAGTTGTGCCACAACTCAAGTAAATGAAGCCTTGCAGGTTGAAGCAAACAATTTGCACAGGTGTCCCAACCTCGGTCGATTACTTAAAAACTCCTCTGTGTATCTTAAAGCAGAGTTGGAATAGACTGTTACTACTACACCCTCACAAGTCCTACTTGGACGATATTCCAGAGATAATGGCAAGAAAACGGCAATTCACAAATGAGTTAGAAGTGTAGGCCTTTCATTTGGAGAGATTGCAAAAAGTGTCAGTGGTGTCCTACACAATCCAAAGGCAATTGGAAGAAACTCTGATATGAAGAGATCTGGCAGAGCCAAAGTCACCAGCCAATCAGAAGACACGTTTCTGATGGTCACCAGCTTGTGTCACCACAGGCACCTCACTGCCCAACAGTGCAGGTCCAGAAACACCGAGTGTCAGTTTATCCTGTGAAGAGGAGGTTTGACAGGCCGAGTGGCAGGAAGAAAGCCGTTCATTAAAGGACACAATAGGGCCTCGAAATACCAGCTGTGGACCACTGCAGACTGGACGAAAGTCTCATGAACTGATGAATCCATTTTTGAAACCTTCGGTTCATCACACAGGGTGTTTGTATGCCGTCAAGTTGGTGACAGCAACTGTCAAACATGAAGGAGGAAGTGTGATGGTCTGGGGGTCTTTTGTCGGTGACTGGCATTCTGGATCCTAAGGACTGGCTGTTATATCAACAAAAGGTGCAGACTACATTTATAAATCACATTTTGTACATTTAATGATTCCTTGACTTATTTTTTACTAGCCATCGCCCGCGGTTTCACCCGCGTATTAGTGAAACAGGACAGTGAGGAGGGCACCGCCCGGCCCCCCACTCCTGACATCAGTCTTCCCTCTCCCCTCGGCCCGCAGTCTCTGTCTCGGATTAACGCGAATATATCACTCCTGCAAGCGAACTCTGATTCTTAGCGCAATGAGCGAAGTCACAGAATCATCCAGAATGTTCAAGCAAATTATGGAAAAAAAAAAGATCTAAATCCGTGAAGTAGTTCTCTCGTGAAAATCGGACAGACATACAAACCGGTCTAAAAAAACTATAAGAAATTTTGCGCTTGGACCACAAAATTTTGAAAACTGTTTCTTAGTGAGCACCTATGGGTTGAGGTTACGCCCCGAGGCAGACGCGTGAGTGAGGAGGGTAAGTAGCCCGATGAGTCTCTCTCTCGGATCCGTGCTCATAAATCGGTACTGCGAGCGAACTCTGATTTGAGAGAAGTCGCAAAATCAACGGAATGTTCAAGCAAATTATAGAAAAAAACCCCGATCTAAATCCGTTAAGTAGTACTCTTGTGAAAATCGGACAGACATACAAACGGGTCTAAAACACTACAACCCAATTCCAATAAAGTTGGGACGTAAATAAAAACAGAATACAATGATTTGCAAATCCTTTTCCACCTCTGTTCAGTTGAATACACTACAAAGACAAGATATCGAAAGTTCAAACCTGATAAACTTTATTGTTTTGCAAATCTTCACTCATTTTGAATTTGATGCCTGCAGCACGTTCCAAAAAAGCTGGGACGGGGGCAGCAAAAGCCTGGGAAAGTCAAGGAATGTTCAAAAAACACCTGTTGTGAACGTTCCACGGGTTAATTGGAAACAGGTGTTTGTCATGATTGGGTAGAAAAGGAGCATCCCCAAAAGGCTCAGCCGTTCACAAGCAAGGATGGGGCGAGGTTCACCACTTTGTGAACAACTGCGTGGGCAAATAGTCCAGCAGTTTAAGGACAATGCTTCTCAACGTCCAATTGCAAGGAATCTGGGGATTTCATCATCTACTGTCCATAATATCATCAAAAGATTCAGAGAATCTGGAGAAATCTCTGCACGTAAGCTGCAAGGCCGAATACCAACACTGGATGCCCGTGACCTTCGATCCCTCAGGCGGCACCACATTAAAAACTGACATCATTCTGTAAAGGATATTACCACGTGGGCGCAGGAATACTTCAGAAAACCATCGTCAGTTAACACAGTCCGTCGGTACATCTACAAGTGCAAGTTCAAACTCTACCATGCAAAGCGAAAGCCATACATCAACAACACCCAAAAACGCCGCCGGCTTCTCTGGGCCCGAGCTCATCTGAGATGGACTGACGCAAAGTGGAAAAGTGTGCTGTGGTCTGACGAGTCCACATTTCAAATTGTTCTTGGAAATCATGGACGTCGCGTCCTCCTGGCCAAAGAGGAAAAGGACCATCCGGGTTGTTATCAGCGCAAAGTTCAACAGCCAGCATCTGTGATGGTATGGGGGTGTGTTGGTGCCCATGGCATGGGTAACTTGCACATCTGTGAAGGGCACCATTAATGCTGAAAGGTACATACAGGTCTTGGAGCAACATATGCTGCCCTCCAGACGACGTCTTTTTCAGGGACGTCTCTGCTTATTTCAGCAGGACAATGCGAAGCCACATTCTGCATTTGTTACAACAGTGTGGCTTCGTAGTAAAAGAGTGCGGGCACAAGACTGGCCTGCCTGCAGTCCACACCTGTCTCCCATTGAAAATGTGTGGCACATTATGAAACGCAAAATACGACAACGGAGACCCCGGACTGTTGAGCAACTGAAGTTGTACATCAAGCAAGAATGGGAGAGAATTCCACCTCCGCAGCTTCAACAATTAGTGTCCTCAGTTCCCAAACGCTTATTGAGTGTTGTTAAAAGGAAAG
This sequence comes from Polypterus senegalus, assembly GCF_016835505.1. Taxonomy (NCBI): domain Eukaryota; kingdom Metazoa; phylum Chordata; class Cladistia; order Polypteriformes; family Polypteridae; genus Polypterus; species Polypterus senegalus. Next base: position 166,361,404 of record NC_053163.1, read on the forward strand.
GCGATATAACACCGTGATAAACGTGCCCCTGTGCCAGCGTTTTTGGAACGTGCTGCAGGCATCAAATTCAAGATGAGTGAAGATTTGCAAAACGGCAGTAAAGTTTATCAGTCTAAACATTCGATATCTTGTCTTTGTAGTGTATTCAATTGAATATCGGTGGAAAAGGAATTTTTATTTCCGTTTTACACAACGTCCCAACTTCATTGGAATTGGGGTTGTAAGAAATTTTGTGCTTGGACCACAAACTTTTTAAAACTGTTTCTTAGCGAGCACCTATGGGCCAAGGGTGACCTACATTCCAAAGTTCAAGTCCTCAGGATTCTGGAGATTTCGTGATGAGCGAGTCAGCGTTATTTGGCTTTTTTTATATACTGTATAGAGTTGCCGCTTTGTATTTGTTACGTTAAGACATTAAACTGCATGCATTTCCATGAAAACTGAAAAAACTGAGGAGTTCTAAAGCTTTGGGCCGGTAATGTATGTATTGTAACTTACTTTGTAAGTTGCCTTGGATTAAGGAATTGGCTAAATAATAAGAAATCTGTTACTTAAAAAGGAACAGCTTTGCATGAAAGAACAATCGGAAATCTGGAGATTTGTACCCCGCCGCTGCTTTTATTACCTTTTCATTTTCTAAACCTTTGTGACTAAAGGCACATCCTCGTCTGTGGCCATGTGTGCCAGCTAAAGGGTTAAACGGTTTGGGGGGCTGTGGGCACTCGTCGTGCGCCTGTGGCTGCGCTCCCTCACAAGACATCAGTATTCCTCTCATCTGCTGGGAATTAAGCTGTTAATCCAATCAGTGGCTCTGGAGTGAGCCTCGGGGCCGTCTTTCCACTGGGGAACAATCGGATCAGCCTCTGGATTGCTTAAGAGCTCTCCACTGAAAGCACATCAGGCTCGGCCGCCTGGCCGCCCACCCGCTTCCCCTGCATGCCTGGTATCTCCAGAGGATTATTTACTTTGCAGCTACTAACTCGAATGATTCCTCTTTTTTTTTTTTTTTTCCTGGTAACTGTAACAATCGTGCGTGCGATGCGGGCCCACCGGGCCCATGTCTGCCTCGCCCACTAGCTCCGTTCACGCTGGCAGAGCTGGAAGCCTTGTGTGAGCGAGTGCGCCATGCCCCTGTCACCAGCAGTTCTTGACTATTGTGTTATCGATTGTCAGTAAATTTATATGGCGCCTTTCAGGTCATAAAACGTTTCACAGAGCAATTGGCTGACAGTTTTATGGAGTGCCTCTCATAGGAAGAACGCTGTCGTCTCTTCATATTGTACCGCATGTTTCATGTTGCTTACGTCCTAGAAGGCACACTCAAGAAACCGAGCTTACGAGTTTAGAAGCAGCTGGCAGGGGTACCCAGTGCTGCCCAGGGTGGAGTAAAGCGCCAGTGCCGTCACAAAGTGAACTCCCTGGTTCCCTCAAAATCAAATCTTCACTGATCTTAAAGGCTTGTGCCAAAAAGGCCCCCTTAAGGGCGCATAAAAGTGCAGGTGTGGTCAAACTTGAGAACGGAACGTAGCCAAAGGCTGCAAATCCCGACCCAGGTTGGATGTCTGGCCGGCCGGGTGTTTCTCTTGGTTTCATATAGCGCCTTTCCTAGTGGATTGTTTGCACAGTGTGAGTAGTAAGTAGCACCGTCCACCGCATGATCCCAGATTAGGATCCCCGAGGGCAGCCATGCCCAAGAAGAATTGCAGCCATGCCAGATTCCTAGCCCGACACAGCTTGACGGACGTAGAGCCCCATACGGTGTGACAGGCAGCCAGTCTTTTTGTCTTTTGTCCGGAATAAAAAATGACTTGCGTGTGAGTTATTGATCGGCAAGCTGATTTATTAGGAGACGGACGGGCTGCGGCCGCTCATTTGCATTGTAATCCCCGCACAAGTGTTATTAATATTTGACGTGCTGAGAGTCTCTCGTGAAAGCCTTGTCTTGCTAATTAGTCACTCAGAAGTGAAGCCGGAGTTGCATCACTAGCAGAATTTCAGGTGAGTCCTGGCGAAACGTGGAAAGGGGGCCGCGAGGTTCTGTCTACATGTTTGTGGGCCGCTCCTTCAAGGTGTTTGTAATTTCAGATATTACAGATATTGTATGAACCTGGACTCTTAATAAATAGAACGTCCCAAATAAACACCTAAGACCCGTATGGTGGATTCAGAAAGTACTGAAACCCCTTCACGGTCTGCCCACTTTATTGTGTTGTCGATTTCATTCAAATTGTATGATTTTGCCCCTTTGGACCGTCCGTCTGCACTCAAATACCCACAAAGTGACAACATGTTTTCAGAAATGTTGGCAAATTTATTAAAAATCAAAAAGTGAAATCTCTTATTCCTAGGAGTATTCAGGCCCTTTGCTGTGGCCTCCTGTTTGCTTTAATTCTCCTTGAGATGTTTCTAGAACTTGCCTGGGATCCACCTGTGGTTAATGGGATTGATTGGACATCATTTAGAAGGAGAAGGTCCCACAATTCACACCGCCTCTCAGGACGTAAGCCCAAGGAACTCTCTGTAGACCTCCGCACAGATCAGATTGTGAAATGCCAAAGCCATTTTTAAAGCATGGAGCGTTCCCAGTAGCACGATGACCTCAATAATTGTGGAACGGAAGACGCGTGGAATCACCAGGACACTTTGTTCAGTTGGCTGTGTGGCCAAGCTGAGTTACCGGGCATGAAGGACTTTTGTTCAGGGAGGTGACCGTGAAACCCAGTGTGGGATTCAGAGGACAACCAACTCAGCAGCAGCACTCCCTCAGTCAGGCATTCCTGGTAGGGTGGCGAGATGGAAGCCACCTTCAAGTAAAAGGCATATGAGAAAGATACGGGAGCCTGTTGAGGCAAAATGTGAACTTAATGAATCGCCAGAACTCTTTCTAGAGTTGGTCATCTGGCCAAACTGAGTAACCAGGCAAGAACCCAGCGGTCACTCTCCAGGAGCTTCAGAAGTTCTGTGCTGAGGTGGGAGTTAGAAGGCCACCCATCTCAGCAGCACTCCAACAGTCAGGCGTTTTACTCGAGAGCGGATAGATGGAAGCCACTCTTGAGTGAAAAGCTTAAGAGAGATCCCGCGTAGAGTTTGCTAAATGGCATTGAAAAGACTCAAAAATTGAACTCTTTGGGCCGAACTTCAAGCACTCTGTCTGAGGAAGACCTGGAACTGCTCATCATCAGTAAGGTGAAGAATGGCTGGTGGCAGCATCATGCCGTCTGTGTGCTTCTGTGACAGGACAGAACTAAAGGAAGGATGAATGCAGTCAAATACAGGGTGGTCCTTGCGGAAAACCTTCCCCAGAATGCACTGCAACTTAGACCGGGGTGATGGATAACGCTGGAGTGGCTTCAGGACAAGTCTCCTGGACCATCTTGGAGTGGGCCAGCCAAAGCCTAGACTTAAACCCCATGTGTGGAGAGACTGCAGACGCTGACCATCCAAACTACTGGAGCCTGGGAAAGGGTCTGCCAGTAAAGTGGGATCCACTGGCCAAATCCAGGCGTACAAAGCTTGTAGAGACTTACCCACAAAGACTCTGAGCTTCTACAAAATATCGAATTAAGGGTCTGAGTACTTAGAGCACGGGTGTCCAACTCCAGGCCTGGAGGGCCGCAGTGGCTGCAGGTTTTCTTTCTGATCCTTTTTCCTAATCAGTGTCCAGTTTTCACTGCTAATTAACTTCTTTTCCCTCTATTTTAACAGCCCTGTTTTTAAGGATTAAGTCTTCTGAGTTGATTCTTTTCATTAAATGACAGCCAAACAGAAATGAGACCTGAAACGAGCCAGCAGATGACCAGCTAAATTGGGGCTTCAAACTCCAACCAATTCCTTAATGAGAAGCCGATTCTTGCTGTTAATTAAACCCGTTATTCAATTCCATGGCTTGTTGCTGCTCTCTTTTTGCCACAGCAGACGTTTTCCAAAACTGCTAATATATTTCTAAGAACTCCTAAAATGTTTTGGTAACCCGAGGGATGGACCTTACTGAGGCCTTCATCTTTATTGTCAGATGTTGTTTGATGGGTACAGGTGAGCTGGTCATGTCCTGCTTGTTTTATGTCTCATTACTGATCGGCTGATGATTAAGGAAAAAAACAACTAAGGGAGGGTGGCACAGTGGCGCAGTGGGTAGCACTGCTGCCTCGCAGTTAGGAGACCCGGGTTTGCTTCCCAGGTCCTTCCTGCGTGGAGTTTGCATGTTCTCCTAGTGTCTGCGTGGGTTTCCTCCCACAATCCAAAGACATGCCGGTTAGGTGGACTGGACTAGCATGTGCTTGGTGTGTGTGTGTGCCCTGTGGTGGGTTGGCACCCTGCCCAGGATTGGTTCCTGCCTTGTGCCCTGTGTTGGCTGGGATTGGCTCCAGCAGACCCCCCTGACCCTGTGTTCGGATTCCGCGGGTTGGAAAATGGATGGATGGACAACTAAGGGGCCTGAGTCAAGCTAATTAAAGCTAAGACTAAAGAAGTTAATTAGCATTAAAAACTGGTCACTAATTAAGAAGATGGTTAGAATGAAAACCTGCAGCCACTGCGGCCCTCCAGGACTGGAGTTGGACACCCTTGACTTAGAGGAATGAGAGATTCAGATTTTTAATAAGTTTGCAAACCTTTCTGAAAACATGTTGTCACTTTGTCATTATTGGTTATTTATTGTATGTTGAATTTATCTCTTTAAAATAACGTTGTGAGTCCATAGTGCAGCATATTCAACAGACATTTAAGCGTACGAGTTACATGTACTGTATGCACACTGTGGAGGTGTGAACATATATGAGTTATCTATCCTCCTTTTGTGCTTCGAGCCGTACGCACTGTGCACCTGTCCAGTATTGCAGCCTTTTTTCCCCCCCATGGATGACAAGACTTGCCGTTATTGGTAACAAGGCCCACCGATGCTTTTCCTTCCTCCGATGTCTCCATCTGTGCTCATAAACCTCACAGTTTTTTGTCCATTCTCTTGAGACACATGATGTGCTGCCATGGCTCCTGCTCAGCCCAGGGCCTCCGGACACTGTGGAGAGATGTAACATCATGCTGTACGGCTCCCTTCTGTCTGGGACACACACATATAGACAGACCACAGCCGTCCCGCACGCCTTATATATTTAGCAACAACAACAGCCACTGCTACCTGTGTGTCCCTTTATATGACGTTGTGCACGCGTGTTTAGTGTATCGTGTTGTTGGCACTACTGCTACTAGTTTGTGACAGACATGTCTCATTGTACAGTGACTCGGCCAAAGGAGACACTGCCCCGCCACCACACGTCCTCCCTGAGACGCTAGCGATGCCCGTGACTGAATTTGGGCCATTGGATCCAGTAGCCGTCTTTTCTGTTTTCAGTAGAACTCCATTAGCCCATTGGCCACTTGGGTTTCCAGACCCTTTTCCTCTGAGCTGGCCACCCACCCTGAGACAGCAGGACATAAATTTGGGACCTTTGGATTACTTTTGTAATCCAGCGATTCAAGTTCAGTCCTTGTCGCTGTCTCAGGGAGGACGTGTGGCTGATAGTTTGGGGGTCCCTCCCTGATCAGAGACAAAAAGGGTGCCATGTCCCAGATTCCAACAGGGCAAAGGTGAAGTGCAGCAGAGGCTGAGAGAAAGACCATGCTGTTACCTAAGAGCCCCCCACCCTAACCCGACGGCGGCGGAAAAAGAATCCCGTCGGTCCGAGTTCAGTCGCTGCCACTGCTGCTGTCGTTGGGTGGCGACCCCCTGAGCACTGGCACACAGTGGGACTTCCATTCAGACCACAAGCAAGTGACAGGACAGGAGAACTGAACTGGCAACCTAGTGACGCCAAGCCCAGTTTGCCCAGTTTGGCTTTGTGCCGGCGCAGTGAAAGACGCTTCCTAAAACGCAGCGGCCATCGGAGTCTTCGAATCTCCTTTGAGTGTGACGGTTTAGGATAGCCGAGCAGGTTTTGTTGTGTAAATCCCACATTTTCCACGCTTTCCTGGCCTGCGATGCTCTGATGTTCCACGGGTTATGCAAGTGTCTCTCGCTGAACATGGATTAATTGTTCTCGCAAAGAATCAATATTTAATCTTTTTCATATAATCCCAGTTTTAAGAGAAAGCCGCTTGCTTTGGAATTAGGCAGTGGGGGGGTTGGTGCTCACCTGGTTTATGAGGCCACCGTGAAGTGGAGCTAAATGGGCTTTAGTGTGAAGCAGATTGAGAGCCCACCCTCCATTGAAGCTGCAGTGGTCTGCTGCATCGCCCGCTCCGTCTCGTGCAACTCCAGGCTCGTCTCGGGCCGTCGTTCTCTTCAGCTGATCCTGGGGGTTCGTATGTCTCGGTGTCTTAGGAGAAGAGTGAAGTTCTTACAACGTACAACACCTCGCCACTCCCTGGTGACACAGTAAGGCAGACGGTGTTCAAATACCGAACGTCACTTATTTAATTTAATAGCAAAGTACCTGTGGGACCCTCCACGCGGTGGGGACGCGCATTCAGACCCAGAGCTGTGACGCCGCCGGTCCCTACAGACTGCGTCTTCCCACCAGTCTGTTGAACCAGCACTGGTGACAGTTATGACCGAGATGAGCTGACCGATGAGGACGAATCTTATGGACGCCAGGCGAAGATGGAAAGTACTCGGGTAAAACCAAAAGTGCCCATTGTGCAGCGTTCAGAAAAATGTAAAAAACAAATCCATAAAATCAGGGAAATGCGGAGATAAAATCATGATACAGTCAAATGAAAAAGTTTGGGAAGCCCTCGTAATTCTTTGGATTTTTGTTTCAAAGTAGTAACTTCCTTTTAATATCCGACATGCCTTATGGACACAGTAGGATTTCAGCAGTGACATTAAGTTTATTGGATTAACAGAAAATATGCATCATAACAAAATTAGACAGGTGCATAAATGTGGGACCCCCGACAGAGATATGACATCAATACTTAGTTGAGCCTCCTTTTGCTCCTTTGATCCTCCAGACGCTGTCCTCCTGTAGCCTGTGATGAGGGTCTGGACTCTGATGTTGGTATTTCTCACCGTTCTTCATACAAAATCTCTCCAGTTCAGTTCAATTTGATGGACAGCCTGCTTCAGATCATCCCAGAGATTTTCGATGATATTCAAGTCAGGGGACTGTGACGGCCATTCCAGAACGTTATACTTCTCCCTCTGCATGAATGCTTTTGTGTTTTGGCTCATTGTCTTGTTGGAATATCCAACCCCTGCGTAACTTCAACTTTGTGACTGATGCTTGAACATTATCCTGAAGAACTGGTTGACATTGGGTTGAATTCATCCGACCATCGACTTTAACAAGGGCCCCAGAGCCCCACAGCATGATGGGACCTCCACCACATTTGACAGGAGGTAGCAGGTGTTTTTCTTGGACTGCAGTGGTTTTCCTCCGCCATGCAAATCACTTTTTGTTCTGACCAAATAACTCAATTTCTGTCTCATCAGTCCAAAGCACTTTGTTCCAACATGAATCTGGTTTGTCTAAATGAGCATTTGATACAACAAGCAACTCTGTTTGTGACGTGAGTGCAGAAAGGGCTTCTTTCTAGTCACCCTGCCATACAGATGTGCTGAATTGTAGAGCGATGTCCAGATACACCATCTGCAGCGAGATGTTCTTGCAGGTCTTTGGAGGTGATCTGTGGTTGTCTGTCTCCATTCTCACAATCCTGCTCATATGCCACTCCTGTATTTTTCTTGGCCTGCCAGACCTGAGTTGGTTTAACATCAACTGTGCCTGTGGCCTTCCATTTCCTGATCCCATTCCTCACAGTTGAAGCTGACAGTTTAAACCTCTCAGATGGCTTTTGTAGCCTTCACCTAAACCAGGAGACTCAACAATCTTAGTTTTCAGATCTTTGGAGAGTTGCTTTGAGGATCCCATGCTGTCTGTCACTCTTCAGAGGAGAGTCAAAGGGAAGGAAGCACAACTTGTGATTGACCACCTTAAATACCTTTGACCACTCATGACTGAACACTCCTGTCTGTGAAGTTCAAGGCTTAATGAGCTCATCATGCCAAGTAATCAGCACTGAGCAGTGACAGCCATTCAAATCGGCACAATGACAAGGGGACCCACATTTGTGCACAGCCAGTTTTTCACATTTGATTTCATTTCATAAAACTAAATACTGCGTCACTAAAAATCTTAGTTCGGAAAACACCGCAGTGCTCAGATGTTCCTAGGAAATGAAAGACAAGCCACTGTTATCTTTATTGTTGAAAGGAGAGTCGATTATTATCAGGCTGAGAGGGGGTCACTAACTTCTTCATACGACTGTAACTAAATCTGTTCAAATTGAGTTGAAATGCAGCCCCTCTTCACCCGATCGCAGCCCACCACCTCCTGTCTCCCCGGCGGAGCCTCTGCAGCACAAACTCCATTCTGCTGACTGCCATCTTGGCTTCCTCTCAGTTGCTTCATTTCTTTCCTTAAATGGCACCCAAACAGAAGTGAGGGAGCCAAGAGAAGACCACCAAAGTCGGGGCCTCCGACTCCAACCAGCTGCTCAATTAGTCGCCGAGTCCCGTCGTTCATGAAACGCGTTCTCTAATTCCATGGCTTGTTGCTGCTCTCGTTGTGCAATGGCAGACATTTCAGAAATTGTGGATTTGCTCGTTTCCAAGAGCACTGGGGACCTGAGCAGATCGACACTCCTGAGACCTTCACCTTTCTGTATTTTCAGATCTTGTGTGATGGACGCCAGTTGTTTTGGCTCATTTTGTATCTCGTTATTGTTTGGCTGCTAATTAAGGGGGTCCGAGTCTTCAAGAGCAAGTTAATGAAAATGAATTCAGAAGAAGTGAATTAGCGGCTAAACCAGGTCACTAATTAAGAAAAAGGGTTTGAATGAAAACCTGCAGCCACGGTGGTCCTCCAGGACCGCCATTGCCCACCCCTGGTCTCGAATGTCCGCTTTGCGGTTTAACTTTCTGCTCTTCTGTGATTTCTTGAAGTCCCCTCAGCATATAAGACATGACACTGAGCGCCATGTGTTTGTTGTCTCGTTTCTTTCAGGATGACGAAGGACAGACGGCGCTGCACTACGGTAAGAGAAGACGGCCTTTCACGGGGGGTGCGTTGATCAGCTGCGCCCTGCCACCTCTGGCACAGGGCCCTTTTGTTTTAGACCCTTAAATGAAGGCTTGTTGGGATGCTCATGGTCAGGCAAACTGTGCAAATCAGGTCAGCGTGCCATGGAGGAGGCCATCTCGTCATCGTCTGCTCGGGGTCCTGTAAAGTGGGCCGAGATAAGTGGCACGGAGACTGGCTTTCCCGAGTGTGCCCAGCTCGCTCCCCTAAAGGAGAGATCTTCACGTCCAGGTGAGCTTCACTCTAACCCTTTCTGTCTCTCGTATTTCCCCAGCATCGGCGTGCGAGTTCGCCGACATCGTGGAGCTGCTGCTGAAGGCCGGGGCCGACCCGCTAATCAAAGACCAGGAAGGCAGCCTGCCAGAGGAGGTGACCGAGTCCAAGGACATCTCGTCTCTGCTACGCCAGTACGCCGCGCCCAAAGGCTGAAGGCCCACAGTGACGTCTCTCTGTAAATATGAAGCAGCAAATACAGGCAATGTGCTATTTAACAGCCCCCTTGAGCCCCTCGTGTGTGTGTGTGGGGGTCCTTTACTCAGTACGGGGGCAAATGGGTGGGCATCACCAGTACCACATAGCGGGAAGAATTTAATAAACTGGGTATGAATGCATCAGGCTTGGGGGATGATTATGGTGAGATGAGGGGCCAATGAGGTGCCACCTTTCATGGGCAGACCCTCTTTTCACTGGTCATGGCAGAGCAAGAGGAGATACCAGGAGCAGATGGAAGGCACAAGGTTAGTGACAAATCAGTAGGTGCACCTCGGGCACCCACTTGTCACAATAAGGATCATGGAGCAGTCACTTGGTAACTGGTGCTGTGAGGGCAGAGTGTGTGTGGGAGGGAAGGCTGCTGCCCACCGGTGTGTCGTACGATACACTCTCAGGTGCCCACCTATGTGTCGTGCGGTACACTCTCAGGTGCCCACCTATGTGTTGTACGATACACTCCCAGGTGCCCACCAGTGTGTTATGTGGTACACTCATGCCGATGTGCCGAACGATACACTCCCAGGTGCCCACATATGTGTTATGTGGTACACTCCCAGGTGCCCGCTGATGTGTCAAATGATACACTCCCAGGTGCCCACATATGTGTCTTACGATACACTCTCAGGTGCCCACCAGTGTGTTAGGTGGTACACTCCTGCCGATGTGTCGAACGGTACACTCCCAGGTGCCCGCCGATGTGTTACGTGATGCACTCCCAGGCTCTGTAGAAGTTGAGCTCTGTGTGAGGATGAGAAATCGAGAGGGGTGCCACCTTGAGTGTGCCAGGATCACATTGGGGGTCTGGACAGAGGAGGTGTGCAGTAAGCTGCAAAAGTGAGAAAGGACAGGGCAGAGTGCTAAGAGAAATGATGTGCCCGCTCCCTGATGCGGTGCCCTCTGTTTTTTGGCCTCACACCTTTATGCTTACTGCAGTATTAAAGAACCTGAATGGGCACACCGCCCAGTTTTTTAAATCGTCCATCCATGAATTTATTTTTTTTTTTTTGCCTGCTCATTTTGGGCAGTGGCACAGGGAAGATGGGTAACACCTGGACAGGACGCCAGCCCACCACACACACACACCCACTCTCTCATATGTGCCAGTTTAGCATCACCAGTTGGATTGTGGGAGAAAAACCATGCAGACACGGAGAGAACATGCCAAGGGATGCAAACGGCAGTCTGATTATTGTGAGTTGGCAACGCTGCCACCGTGCCAACCATTTTTAAATCGTGACTTTCCTTTACTCGGCGCAGAGTTAGCCAGCCCCCCTTTCCCAGCTGCATTTCTTTCCCAGTGTCCTCTCCTCCAGGCCTGCTGGGGTGGTACAAACATTCTGGTGACGACTTCGCTGTCACCGCCGGGGTAAACCTAAAGTGAGCTTTCGAGCCGACAGAGCTGGCAGTGTTTAGTCAGCCGAGTCTAATTGGCAGTTACCTTTGGTCAGCTGTTGGCGCAAGTACTTACGGGGGCACTGACCTTTTCACACGGGCAGTACTGGTGTTGGGTGACTTCATGACTTGAATAGGTCAAGCTGCGATTTAGAGATGGCACTCGTGTCTCCTTAATCTAATGTTACATTTCGTCCAAAAATCTGAAGCCATTCATTGTGAGAATATCAGAGGGGGGCAAATACTTTTTCACGACATTGTGCCAGCACTTCTACTAGGAATTGGCCCACATAGGAGCTCCGCACACACTTCCTAAAATGGGCAGCTATGCCCGAGGACGTGCATAGGAAAGGCGCTATATAAATCAAATGTGTTATTCTCGTGGTTTGGTGGCAGAGATTTACGTAGACACGTCCAGGCCTGGTCACACTGCGGACCCTTGTGCCGGCCGTTTGGTCTCTTAAGCCTTCAGTTGCCTGCTTTGTCTCGTTCGGTGGGTCGGTGGGGGTCACTGCTGGCTTTCAGTGAAAGGGGTGGAAGACGAGTGCCCAGAAGTGCAGCTGGTGATCCAAGAGGCGTGCAGAAGAACGGTGGGCTGTATGTGGCTGTCAGCGGGTAGAGGGAGTGTCACCTAAGGGTGCGGCCACATACGCCAGAGTGTCACCTATGTGAGGCCGTGCCAGCCTCCTCCTGCCCACTCCCATGTAGCCTCATTATGGCACTTTAGCTTCAGCTGGACCTTCTCCAAATAACCAACCCATGGGGGTCTCCAAATCTGCTTTATTCTCCAAAGTCCAGCCACCCGCCGAGGTTGGCGTAGGCGGCACTTAAATCTGATGCTGCCCGTAACTACAGACTGCTAAAATAGCCAGCAGCCGCCTGCCTCTAATCCCTCGGGCTTGTGGGTGAGGTGCAGTGTGCCAGCTTTAATTACATGATTTTTATAGCACCCTTGTGACGGCGGGCAACGCGGGACGGACGGTAGAATGTGGTGTTGTGGTGTTGGATGTGGTGCCATGCTGTACAGGGTGGTATGCAGTGTGCTGTGACATTCTGTATAGCGCCTTGTAGGCTTTGCATTCCAGTATTTCTACAGTTTTTGTCACATTTTATTTTACTGCCGTGTGTGCCACTCAAGTGCTTTTTAAGGGCGTCGTGTGGGCAGCGTGGTGGCCGAGTGGTTAGTGTCACCTCTCACACTTCTGGCATCTTGTCGTCCCACTCATCCTCTCATGTCTGTAGGGGTTCACCAGTTTTTCACCCCATTTTATGGGGTCTCTAATGACACGTGTAGAGCGGGCACTGAAACCCTTACTTAGCCACACACACTGCCACCTCATCTACTTCTCAAACAGTTCTGAGGACAAGTGGGACAAACTTGCTGTTTTGGATGAAGCGGACCCCCCAAAGACTGGCAAGTCTATTTAGTGACCCCCTTGTGAGTGGGCCCTGCGAAGGCCCGGCTAGGCTGGAATCCTGCTCTGCCCCTGATGCTGCGGGGACTGGCACACACTTTACAAACTCTTGTACTCCTCACATGTGGCACCTCATTGCCCCTTTCAACACTTGGGTGCCCCTTCTTTTCTATAGTGCCATGTGTGTGACATTCTAAAGATAGGCGGGTCACTTAAACTGGGTGGGCAGTTTAGGAATGTTAATTTAGCAGAGCCTCCTTGCCATGGCCTCTCTCTTTTTAAATTTGTATATCGTGCCATGCGGTGTCTGTTAGCTTTTTATAGCGCCTTGCAGTGTCACCTCAGTAGATTCCTCGTTAATTGTTCCTTTATAGCGCCTTGCGGAGGGTCTACTATGATTTTTTTTTTTTTCCCCTCCTTATGCAGAATCCACTCGTCGTGCCCTCTAGATTTTCTACTTGCATATAGCGCCTTGCACCAAACCTTCCACTTCATTTTTAGGCAGCGCAGTCGCCCGTCCATTCATCTGCAGCAGTTTCTTTTATTCGTTTATAGCGCCTTGCAGTGCTTGCGTTACTCCCCTCTAGACTACAAACTTGCTCAATCCAAGTGGGGGGTCTCCAGGCCCAGCCCCCCATCAGCCGGTCCGCCCACCTGCCACCACCTGCCACCCGAACAGCTCACTTGTAGTTAGTGCCATGCAGCTGTCACCACCACTGATTATATAGTGCCTTGCAGCACTCCCAGGATGGTGCTATTAAAGAAGGGTAGTTGAGAGCCACAGGGTGGCACTGCCAGTTGGCAGGTTAAAAAAAAAAAAGTGTCGGGCCGCGCAAACGAAATGACTGCTGGGAAAATCCCTCCGTGCTCCTTGGTGGGCCGCAGCTGCATCCTCGTTTTATAAAGCGGCTTACAATTAGTTAACGGAGACGGGATCAGGAAAGATTTGCTTTTTGTAATTACATCTGGCACAGCTGTGCAGTGGCAGAGCCAGCAGGGCATGAGCTGCAGAATCTGCAGGGGGCCAAGGACCTGCTGGCTGGGCACCCTCACTGCCCTTCTGTGATGGCAGTGGTAGACCGGGCACTAGCCCTTTGATACATCTGGAGCAATAGGCACAGAGTTGATACCCAGGGCGGCCATTGTGGGAGGTCCCAGTTTAATGAATTATGAGCAGTCAATGCTGTGCCCACCACTGCAGGCCAAGGAGCTGCCCTATCAGGTGCCACTCGTCCCTCCTCGACTACCTGCTTTAAACTGGCACCCGTACCTCTCACTGCCGTCTGAACACTCGCCTTCTTCTCAAGGGTGGGCACGCCGACTGGCACCTGTGGATCCTCCCACCCCTTCTGTGAAAAAGTATGTGCCCCCTTTGTAAGAGTAGAGAATGGTAGGCAGAGATTTGAAAATCAGGTCTTTTTTTTTTTTTTAATTCAAGGAATTCACCCTCCTGTCAGCCGTGTGAAAAAGTAATTGCCCCCATCGTTTCAGCACCTATCGGAGCAAATTGTCACAACTCAAGTCTTCCTCTGCCGTAGTTCGATGTTCGTCTTTCCCATCGCCGCCGGTGAGCTTCAAGTCTGGACTTTGAGGGGGCCGCTGCTCCCCCCCACCTGAGCTGCTGACCTTCTTTGGTCGCATCACCCAGTGAGGCTTCAGTGAGTCTGATCACATGACCAGTGAGTGGGTGTGGGCTGGTCAGACGCTGAGAACATTCCAGTTAAGTGCAGTCACTGGGGGTCTTCCCAAGCATCCCCAGCACATCACAGCGGCACCCCCTGGTCTGCTAGTAGGTCTGATGGTGAGTGGGCTGCCTGTCTTCCAGAGTTTGTCTTTTGGCCTCATCTCCCAAAGAGGCCTGGGGTTGTTGGGGGTCTTTGGAATTTGACAGATCAGTCGAGGAATTTTAGGACCAAATTGGATAACGGAGAACCACAGTCAACACGGAAGGCCATTTCTGCTGCGTTACCCAATGCCCTCTGTGCCCCCTTAGTCACTCATGCAACATGGCTGACCAGAGTTCATCGTTAGTTCAACTCGGGTTACCACCGCTCAGGATTTGTAAACGAGGAAGATCGCGTCCCACACTGGCGTCTTCATAACAAAACACACAGGATGGTGCCGCTCGCCCACACTGGACATGGGCACATCGGTGGGCGCGGGATGAGGACGTGACCTCCACCTCAGACTGGCGTTTACACACAGAGGAGACGGCGGATTGTTTTGTTTGGGCTGCTGAGGGGTAACACACGAGACTAAGGGGGCACACTGGGAGTCACGGCTGTGCAGGTACAGGGACACAAGGCGTGTGACTGGGCAGTGGGGGAAGACCACCCGCTCGGGACGGATGAAACGTCAAACCTGTAAGCGTCGTCCCCTTTCGTTTTGTGAATGTCGGTGGTCTTTCCTGAAGACGTTCCTTGTAATGTCCAGTAAGTACGTTTGGGATCCAAGGCCTTAAGGTGCCAGGATATCCAGTGTTTGCTCAGTCAGCCACCATAGACGCCATATGCTCGGCTGCGACTCCATTTTGTTTCCTCTCTCCGCGTCACTATGGTATTTGCCGTTTCCTTGGTAACAGTTCCCAGAATTCACTGCTGCACACTCATATGAGAGGTCATCCTCGGCGAGGGTGGGTATGCGAGTTTGACGCCTAAACTCTCGTCCTGCTGTGGGAATCGACTGTGCTTGGTGCTTTACAATCAAATATGAGGGGGGTGGGGGGCTAATGTGGTGGGATTCTTGGAAGAGTTGCCGTTTTTGAAGGGACTGGGAATTGTACACTTCACCAGAATATTCTTAAGGAGAAGCTGGGGTGTCATTGGGCTGTGTGCCACCTAAACGCCCAAAGCAGCTCTGCAGCAGAGTGGGGGGCTTGGAAGATTTGGGGGCGGCCCCCTCAATGTCCTGACCTGACTGACAGCCCCCCCAGTAAGGCGGCCGGCACTCACTGAATGTGAAGAAATTCATCAACGGCTCGGTGAGATCAAAGCAGAGAGCGCTGAGTCGAGTTTCTGGCTGCTGCGACCGGGCACTGAAACAAAGGGGGGCAATTACTTTTTCACAGGGGGTCGAGAGTGCTGGTCAGACTTCTTCCTTGGATTAAAGAGATTCAGAAACTGCGTCGAGTTCCCCCTCACTCGAGGACATCACAAAGGGGCACCTACTCTTTCACAGCAGGACCGGTAGGTGCCAGCCTGTGCCGCTGTAGTTCTTGGTGCCAATGCAGGGTGGCACAAGCGCGCGCAGTAAAGAAAGCAGACGTGCAGCGGCTCCCGACTGTGAACTCAGCTTTTATTGGGAATAGAAGTGTCACTGTACACGCGCCATGCTGACACACATTAGGCATCATAGAGACCACACGTCACAAGGCCATCGAGGAAGAGCCCGCGCGGGGGGTGGCGATCACGTAAAACGACAGGGCGACCTCGCCCACCGTGCTACACGCTCGGCCCAGCAGGTTCAGGGTTTGCCTCCTTTTCATCCTACGAGCTGACTTGGGGGGCTCCAGTGAGAGGGTCCAGTGTCGGGTGGGTCCTTGCAGGCTTTGCCCCCTTGACTGAGTACACGTGGAGCGACCGAGAGGGGAGGCGATGACGTTTAAGGCCACAGGCAGCACAGAGTGGGAACTTCGTGAATGAGACTGGGGGGTCTCACCTGGAAATATCTAGAAATTCCGACAATAAATCATTATGGATGAGTGAAACTGTACATGTGTCAATTTATTAGGACTATAAACAAGATGGCGCCCACGGCACAGATGAACTGGCCTCCTTGCCCCCTTCATTCTGGGGTCAAGCAGCATTGGCATAGTGCAGCAAGAGAAGCGCAGTGCCAGCCCGTCCTGGCGCCGTGTGCCACTGTCCTGGCGCCTCGCGTTTGGCAGTCTGTACCAGTAGGAGTCTAAAATTGAGAATGGTCCATCTCGTCGAGCCAGGAGGCCGGGCTGGTGGGAAAGTCCGGGTAGCCCGTGCTGCTGCCCGTCGACAGGTCAGAGGTCGGGCCCCCCGCCATGGCCCGCAGAGCCTGGCTCACCCCCTGACCGCCTTGTGCAATGATGCTGTCCATGGAGAAGCCCAGGCTGTTAAGAAGCGGGGTGTGGGCCGGGAGGGAGCCGATGGAGGAGGGCGACTGGGGACACCCCCCATACGGGCTGCCAGCTCGCAGGTCGTGGTAGGGCTGCCCTGAAGCGTCCATTGGAAAGCTGCCATTCAGTAGGCCGCCGGCGCCCACGTCTCCGCTGTTCCCGTAGATGCTGTTGGCGTGGCTCAGGTCAGACAGGATTTGGTCTTCTGTGGGAAACAGGAGAGAAAGAAGAAAGCAGTGAGTAGGCGGGCGTTTGGTGCCCACTAATTATTGTGGCACGACGGGACCATGTTGGCGAGGTTAACTCAGAGGCTTAGGGGGTCAAAGCCCTGGGCACAGGGCAGGGTGCCATCACATACACAGCCCACTTGTGTGTGAAGATGGGGGGAGGGGCACATGAAGATGCAAACTCCTCATGATGGACGTGACTAAGCAGGGGAATCAAATCAAATATGATGGCAGTGCCAGTGCTGCCCAATACATCACATCCTTAAAACGACTTGGGCCATAGGGGGGGCAGCAGTGAGCACGAGACACAGCAGCCCCACACAGAAGGAGCTCAGAGTTGGCAGACGGGCACCTAAGCTGCACACCTTTGGAGTGCGAGGGCATGAGGAGAACATGCAAAAGCAGGAACCGGGCACAGACCTGACCCCCTGAGGCAGCAATGCTGACCATTGTGCCACCCACAAGCCAAACAGGGCAATGCAGGGTGAAACACTCTCCTCCAGGGCTAAACCCACTTTGGGCCAATCAGCTTACAGCATTAGGAATGAGCGAAAGCGCCGGGTGGGCACACACCCTCTCCCTGTTCACACATGCAGACCCCCCACCAAGTGCCCCCTGGCATCAACGAACCTCTGAAGCTGAGCTCGCTGTCACTCAGCCCCCCATCCTCGGCTGAGCTCTCTTTCTCATGCTTGTTCCCGCCGCGGTTCCTCTTGACGTTCTTGTAAAACTGACCCCAGCGGTGACGTCCCGCGTCCTTTTTCAGACGCTTCTCTTTGGCCCGCCGATTTTGAAACCAAACCTGAATGGCGGGAGGAGGAAGAGGAAGAATCGTGAGAGTTGGAGTCACAGGTGGCACTTCAAGGGTGACGCATTTCATTTAGACAGAAATTTGTCCCCCAGGAGGACATTTGTGCCAAGACCATTGGGGGGGCTTACCTGCACGACCCTCATGTCCAAGCCCGTTTCCGAGGACAGCTGCTCCCGAACGTGCCGCGCTGGCTTGGGCGAGTTCTTGTAGGCGTTCTTCAGGGTCTCCAGCTGCTTGGCGGTGATTGTCGTCCGAGGCCTCTTGGCGCCAGCCTCTGAATCGTCTGAAAGAGAAAGTGGGCTTCTTACTGGGGTCTTTACACCCCACGCTGGTGTCCCGTCCAGACAAGGTGGTCCTTCAGTATCTCGTATATCTCCGACTATCTAAGGCGTAAGGTGGGCAGCCGAGTGTCTGAGCTGTAGGGGCATTCATGTTGTAGTGCTTCACATTGGTGTTGGGAGAGAGACCCCCGAAAATTAAATCTGCTGGTGTCACCCTGGTGGGCTCTGAACTCTCAAATTGTGTGTCGTTACGGGGAGTGTGGAGCTCAGACTTGGGGGCACCCCCACGTGCAAGTGACTTGTAACTACAACTACAAGGGGGTCCCGTTACCTAGGGGGCACTCTGTCCGTCTTGCTACCTTTCAGTAACAGGTGATAAGGGTCATTCTGATCATTGGGTGCGGCCCCTCATTACCCATCTGGCTTATCCAAACCACATGCCCACCACAGGGTCTCTGGAGGGTGGCATTCAAGCCCGTTCCCCACATGAGGACGTCTCTATGTTTACGACCGGTCAC
The DNA here is from genome assembly GCF_016835505.1 of Polypterus senegalus. Taxonomy (NCBI): domain Eukaryota; kingdom Metazoa; phylum Chordata; class Cladistia; order Polypteriformes; family Polypteridae; genus Polypterus; species Polypterus senegalus. The sequence continues at coordinate 166,379,704 of NC_053163.1, forward strand.
TTGAGATGGACCACCTTCTGCCACCCTGCTAGGTTGCCTTTCTGCCAGGATGCCCCCCATCCCCCCCAAACTCGACTCCTTGTTTTTTATTGGTGGGCACGACAGGAAATGTCAGAAGGACATACCGTTCTGTTTAGCCGTCTCGTAGTCTTCTTTGCACACCAGCCGCCCGTCCTCCATGAGATAAAACTCGTCACCCGTGGCCAGCTGGCGGCTGCACATGACGCATGCGAAGCAGTGCAGATGGTAGACAAAGTCCTGGGCTTTCCGGACCACCTGTGTGGGGGGGATGCCCTGCTGACAGGAGGCACACTTGGTGCCAAAGCGTCTGAAAGAAAGAGAAGAGGAGGTCCGTCATGGAGGGCACACAAAGCCGAGAAAACCCCCACCCTTTGAGCAGGTGGCACTACCTCAGTTAAAGGTCTTCAGTGGTCCTCGGAGCCCCGTGACACCTCACCTCGTGTCCACTGTAATGTTCTCATTTTTTTTTTACTCTATGGCAAATAAAACATGGCGGGCAGCATCAGCTGACTAGCAGACCAGGAAAAGCTCCCTGCCCAACAATTCAGGGTCCTGGGTGGGCACCCGACATGATGCCAGGCCAATGTAGGGTGCACACACCCCCACATGTCAAAGATGTAGGAAGAGAAACCCACAGAGACCTTAATGCTGGAGCACCATGGGAGCTAAAGTTCAGTTGACCGTGCTGTGAAAAAGTATTTGCCCCCCTTCCTAATCTCCTTTGTGTTTCTACACAATGAGGGGCCTCAAGGCCTTTAAACACAATGCAAAAAAAAACCCACGAGAACAGGGGCGAGCCCACAGTACACAATATTTACATTTCGGAAGTTATCCGACGCTTTTACCACACGAGTGAAAAAGTAATTGCCCCCCAGTTTCAACCCTTGGCTGCAGCCCCTTTAGCATTGGTAACAAGTGCTCCCTCCAGTTGGATCGCCCGCCCTTCTTTACTCCGGTCGGGACACACTGGTATGGTGGGGAGCGTCCGCTGCTCGTCTCTTTGGGGTTGCAGATTTGCCTGTCTGTTTTGGCTCCTTGTCCTGCTCTATAACCCAATGGCGCTTCAGCTTCAGGTCACATGACAGATGCTCCTTAAGAATATTCTGGTAAGGCCCACAACTCTTTCAAAGCACCCCCACCACCATGTTTTATAGTAGGTGGGACGCGTCATGGTGGGCTGCGTGTTTTCTACTTTTGACTCGCTGGTCTTTACTCCCAAAACCCACGGACACCAGCCGGGTGTTAGTCTTGGATGGCAGCTTTCTGCCTTTGCTGCTCTTCCATCATCCCTCTTGGAACATTCTGGAAAAATACACAAGTCCTGGTTCGCTTCCATCAGGGCAAGACCTCCAAAGCGGCCACAGCTCATCACGTCAGAACCCCCCAACCCCCCGAGTGACGCAGAGAAGGGTTTGGGGATCACCCAGGGGGACGTCACCCCCGGACTGGGGGGCTTCTGCCTTTCTAGTCTCCCGTTTTTCCTCATCATGGAGTCTTCAACACTCACTGACCTTAGCCGAGGCTGGAGGGGCCTGCAGGCTCTTTGGATGTTCTTCTGGGGTCCTCTTGAGTGAATTGTCACTGTGCCCCCGGGGGACATTTTAGGCAGATTCTCTGCAGTGCCCGATGTCCTCCATTTTGTGACAGTGGCCGTCACCATGGTGTGCTGGCATCCCACAGCCTTTGACTTGGGTTTGTCACCCTGACTGGCGTGTTTGTTCCTCTGACCTCCAGCCTGGTGTCTTGTAGTGACCACCTCACTGTCACCGAGAGGGTCAGTATGGTGTCATTATTTACTCATCTGGTTGATGCTAAGCCCCCTTAATCCCAAGCTGGGTGGTGAACACAGAAAGACTTTGCTGTCACCACACGCGGCTCTGTAATCCTGTGAAGCTCCAAAGACCACCAAAGGCACCAGGGAGTTACTTGACACAATAAGATGAGCACAGCAAGCAGAACCCAATTGCAACGTCAAAGAACGGAGCAGAAGGGCGAAAGTCCGGAAATCACAGAACAACAGTAAAGACCACCTGATCAAAGGTCCTCACAGCACACAGTCAGGGGTCTCAGGGGCCACAAGACTCCCAAGCCATGGGAGACACCGCGGATTTAAAGGGAGGAGGGCGGAGACTGGCAGGTGGCTCCGCCTCATGAGGGGGGACCACCCACAAGAAGACACGGACCATCACACAGGCACAGAAAATACACAAAAGTAACACAACATAAAAAAATTAAAAAGGACATAAAAACAGCCCGGGGGGACACTCAGTGACCAGATTAGCGTCGCCAGCCCACCTGACCTGCAGGTCTTTGGATGGAAACCCAAGTTCACAGGTGCCCCCCGACTCGTATCTCAACAGTCTCTGCAGGTGACGTGACTTGCTTGGGGGTCACACGTTGGTGTCAGCAGTGGGATTTGAAGTCCTGTATGGTGAGGTTTACACGCAAATTGTCATTTAACTTTGGTCAGCTGGTTGAGGGAGTAACAAAGGGGGCATTTACCTTTTCACAGGGGATAACTTTACTGCTTAAATGTTTTAAGTGGTGGTCTGGGTTTGGTTCCCGATGTCTAATGTCACGTTTTCTCCAAAGGTCTGAAGCCATTCTTTGTGACAAAGTTGCATAAACACAGGACATCAGGACAAATACTTTTTCACAGCCCCATCTGTAGCTCCTTTCCATTCTCGACTCACTCGGCCCACCTCACCTTGGCAAGCCGGCTGCCATGGCTGTTAGCGCTGCTACTTCACAGAGTCACGGGTTAAAAGGCCACCCCTGCCCTCCTATACTATGAAGTGGGTGACTGTGGGCACCTGTGCCCTACCATGGACTGGCAACCCCACCCCGAGATGACCCCTGAGCGAGTGTGATGAGGGATGGTGGCCTCCCACCGCCATTTCACCTCGCATCTTTCCTCAGACCCAACCAACTCCCCCCCCGCTAACTCCATTTTGTCACCAGGGCAGAGCCTGGTGGTCTGAAGTGACTGGTGGGGGGCAGGGGGTGGTGGCGGTGGTGGTCTCGGATTGAGTAAAGCGCACCGCTCTGCCTTTTCAGTCAGTGACAGGCGAGACGACACCACGAGAGAGCGAGCGGCCCGTCCTCCCCTGGGCCCCCTAACCAGGTTAGCCTCGGCTCTGCCAGTCGCCCGCCTTTTCAAGCTTTTGACATTCAAGTCCCAAACGCGATTTGCCCGCAGCGCGGCCGATGCTGATTGGGATAAAAGTCAAAGCTAATTTGCTTCTTGCGCGCCACCGGAGTCCGATGGAAGTGCAGCTGCAGGTCGGGGAGCCCAGTGGGCCCGCCGGGCGCCACCTTTATCTGGCACATTAGTCGGCCAGCGCTTCAGATGGCGTTTAGCCGAGCGGAGCGGCTCACTAATGGAGATAAATAAGCAGGCGACGGCGGCGTTTAAAAGCCGTTTAGGAATCGATAGAAAGCCAACAGGGAGCCTCGCTGGCGTTGGGGGGTCTGTGCCTGGCATTGGGCTGAGGCCTGCTAACCGGGGGGTGCAGCTCACAGACTGGCACGGCCCTGGTAGACTCGTTGAAGAGGAAGTACTGGCAAGTTGGGCTCACAGAACAAAGCCCGGGCAGGAGGTCATTGTGACGACGGTGAAAGGCGCTATATAATAGAGAAGGAGCCACTAGAAATGACACCCCAGCCTGAGCAGCAGAGCGTTACGCCAATCATTCACTTGTTGCTGATTATGCCGTCATTAAAGGCTCTCCAGCCGAAGCAAACCCGGGTGGCACAGAAACCCAGTGCCAGGGGGCCCACACCGCTGCCTTGGAGCTTCACAGAGTCGAGTCGAGCCTTCAAATTCTTGTCCCTGTCACCCTGCGTGTGTCTGTGTTGTAAGTGACAACTGTAAATTGTCTTGGTGTGAACAAGTGTGCCCTGCATTGGACTGGAAACATGCCCAGTGGTCCAGGGGGCCTCAATTACACTGGCACCTGGCTCCACTCAATGCAGTGCCCGTGTCAGACGTCCACAAAAGCTCATTGTGTTCTCAAACTCCACCAGAGTGCCCCCGGATACTGAAGTGCCAAGATGCCTGGCACCTCCAAATGCATACAAATAAACATTTGAATTTGTTTTGTTGGCAGTAAGGAGACCTGCCCGCCTTCATAAGATGATCTGAGAGACGGCGGGCGCAGATAGATAAGAAAATCAATAGCTTCGATCGCAGCCTAAGAGCTGGCAGGGAATTAGGGAGGGCACCTCTCAGAGTGGGGGGGATGGGGGGATAGAGCGGGCACCTTTACACCGAGGTCCAGGGGGTCCGGGTGGGCTCTGTGAGGGAAAAGAGAAAGAGAGAGAACAGAAAATAATCAGGAAAAGGAGGGAAAGGCAAAGAGAAACGTGAGACAGGAAAAAGAAAAAAGGAGAAGCAAAGGAACTCGAGCTCAAGGGGCGGGGCCAAAAGAGATGGGAAGAAGGGAGGAGGAAGGATCAAAGGGAAATAAAAAATGGAAAACAACAATGGGGCACAGAGAGGAAAACCAAACGTGGAAGTGAAAGGAAAACAAAGCAACTGAGGAGAAAAACAAGAGAGAGAGAGAGAGAGAGAGGACTACAAAATAAAAAAGAAAGGGAAGAGGGGAGGAGTAAAGGGACAAAGGAAATAACATGAGAGCAGAGAGAGGAGAAAAGAAAGGCAAAACAGAAGGGAAGAGGGACGTGACGAAGAAAAATGAGAAATGAATCACAAGGAAAGAGGGAGAGTTAAAGGGACATAAAAGAGAACTGCAGTAGGAATGAAACAAATGAGAGGGGGAAAAACTAAAGAACAGAAGAGGGACGAATAAAAGGACATTAAGGACAATGACCTCAAAGGATCATAAAAATCCTGAAAAAAGAAAATAAAACAAATTGTCAAGGTGGGAATGAGGGAGGAGTAAAGGGAGACGAATAAAAAAAGTGTTTCAACACGTTAAATGGAGGAGGATGAAGAGAAATGTTGGCCGAGTGCTGAGATGGCAGGCCTGGCAGGTTGTTGATCCAGCGTATTTAGTTCGAATGTCCAGCTGGACGTCACCCGCGTGGCGTTTGTGCGGCCATCACATGGCGTTTGCGTGTGGATTGTCCTCTCACATCCTGAAGGCGCACTGCCAGAGTTAACTGGCACTAAGATCGGTCCTTTTGCACAGATGCCAATGCAGAGCTCATCATGCCCAGCGTTGCTTTTACGTCCCTTTGGTTTCCAGCGTTTACACCAAAAATCCCAGCTGGTGTGTAAAAATTGGAATCGGGTCACAAAGTGGGGCGTTGTGCTGGATTAGCGGGCAAGGGAGGTCTGTCTGTCTGCGCTGCCATCTGCTTTGGTTTCCCCTTTTGGTTATTCAGCCCAACTGGTGTGGTCTGGGAATAGTGGGGGTGGGGGCATCTATGGACACCTAGTACCCACCCCAGTTCCCCTGATCTTTGAACTTTTCCATACCAAAGGTTTTTGTTTGATGCTCTGTAGACGGTTTCACCAAATAACCAAATCTGCAAAGCCACTGTGGGCAACATCTGGGCGGGTGATTCAAGCTAAACAGGTCAGGTCTGTGGTGTGCCAGTGCTGCCCACTGCTGCTCGGTCCGTCCAGCCAGCCAGCCATTTTCATTACCCCCTTACCCAGAGGAGGTGTTGGAGCCCACCCCAGCAAACATTGGATCAACAGCTGCTCAGGGTGCCAGTCCCTCATAGGGCAGACACACACACACACACACACACGAGGGCCCCCTTCACCCAACCAGCACATCCCATTTTGAGACCCATATGGCAGTAGTGAGCACAGTGGTCTCCAGAAGACAAGCCGTCAGCGAGGGTTCTAAGAGGGGCTTAAGGTGGTACCCTGCAAGAAGCTGGCAGGCGTGGTGCCTGGCATGACAGGGGTGGCACAGGGGCACCAATGCCAAGAGAGCAGTGAATAAACAGAAAGGAGGAGTGAGCCGTGCCAGCATATGCTCCACTCGGGCAAACTCCTGAACAATCGGAGATAAAATCTGTTTGTGCCCGCGGCGGCGACGACGACAGCTGTGCGCTAAACTGCAGGGGTGATTAAAGATTTAGGGATTTTATTTATTATTATTTTTAGTCCAATTTGGCTTTAAAATGTAATCTTCACTGGATTGGGGTCAACTGCAAGGTTAAATCTTCCCTGAATTTGTGGACTTTATCGTGGGGGGCACTGTGGGGGGGCGGTGACGCTATTAATTCAAAAAAAAAAAAAAAAAGGCCCAATGCCAAATGACTCCAATAAAACTAAGGGGGCTGCAGACAAGGCACTCTGGGGTCCTGGGGAACAACAGAGGATGGAAGAACTGAAGGAGCAAAAAGCAAACTGGAGAAATGAGGAGGGTGAAACAGCAGACCAAGTGGGTTGTGGGGGTCCGGGGGGGGGCAACAGGTGACCCAAGGCAGGGGAAGGTCACAGAAGACAAATAAAAATCACAAGGTCTTTGAGGGGGCACAAACCCACCGGTTACGGGGGACTAAAAGTACTGTTCTCTGTCTTTAGGGGGGCACCAACCCCAATCACAGCGTGCCAAAGAACATCACTGATCGTCAAGGGGGATCGATTGTGGTGGTCCTTAAGTACTTGGCTTCGTCTTCAAGGGGGAAGGTCACTAAAGTAGAGCAGAGCACTTAGTCTTTGCCCCCCGTGCTCCATAGTTAAGAGGGACCCCCACTAACTAGCCTGCCGACTCAGTACATTGCCGTGTGTTCCTTTTATTGCGTTTGTCGTCTCCGTGATGCCCTTTTGTTGTGCCATCATGTTGCTGTTGCCAGCTGCCTGTCACATGATAAACTATCAGGCTGGGGTCTCCTAGGACCCCAGGTACACAGGCTGGTCATCGCACGCACACACACAGAGGCTCCAGCCGTCTCCAGTCCCACTCAATCCACACTTTCAGAGCTCTGTTCATGCACTCAAGGCGCTATATAGTACGTCAGACGTGAGGGTCACACTGGTGGGCTGCTCTGTAATGCGTTGGAATCAACTGTCCATGTTGGGGGCACTCGGACAGCAGCATGATCTGTTCCCCCTAGTGGTCTGCGTGTTCTCCTGTGGTCGGTGTGCCTACACGGTTAGCTGGCACTTTCAAGCTTGGTTTATGATTGAGTGGACTCGCGATGAAGGGTGTGCCACCCTGTCCAAGTTTGGACCCTTACTTGCACCTGAGGCAACCGGGATTATCTCCGCCTTCCTCTAACCCAGAACTGGTTCAAGCTGGTTTGAGAGAGAGAGAGAACTCCACAGGGCTGGGAATGGGCAGAGAGGGTAGTGGCACCCAATGATGAAGGTCAACCAAACTGACAAAAACCACAAAGGAAGCAGGGCAGCAAAAGCGGGGGTGATGGTAGGAGGGCATCTTTAGATGAAGTCCATCAGGAATAATGAGAGGTGGGCACCTTGAACCTGCCAACGTTTCAATAGCATACATGGTGGGAGGCGCTGTATACATTGAGGATTGACCAGCGACGATGAGGAGTGGCACACTTATAAGTCTGTGAAAAACACCTAAACCCCCCCCCCAAATTGCATGCCTAGTGGCTTCTGCCAGTAGAGGAATTATGTGTCACTGGAATGTGACAGATGCAAAGGCTGAAATGAACCACCAATGCATGACCACCTGGGCTTTGATTCGCCGGTCACCACGTGGGCACCTTGGAAGCAAGAGTGGAGTGAAGGGTGAAGCAGTGTGGTCAGTAAGCTGCTCGTATTGTTAGATGTGACCACCTTGGACAGGAGGCTGGCACCTTAGAATCTGTGGACTACCACCATCACCCTAATGGCCCACCAGGGGTGGGCACCCTTCACAGAAAGTCAAAGACCAGACTGTCACGGCGGATGCCAACTGAGGGCGACATGACGGCCGTACTCACTTGAAGAAGTCCTCCTTGCAGTAGACATTGCCCGCCCGGGAGAAGCACTTGTCGGCCAGCAGCACTTGGCAGTCGGCACACTTGAGGCACTTGGTGTGCCAGTGTCGGTCCAGCACCTTCAGAATGAACTTGTCCAGGATGTGCTGACTGCAGCCGGCGCACTGGGGGATTTCTGTGGGAAGAAAACACAGATGGCATCAGATGGCGGGAAAGGCAACCTGATCACTATGCCACTCTACCCATGGGGTAAAACCAGAGGTCTGCTCAGGATCACACCATTCTGTCCCATACTGGTGCCCACATTTGATTACTCGTTGTCACGGTCTCTGCCCGGCAAAAGGGTTCATAGTGTGCTTCAATGACAAAAAGGCTCAAAGCTCTCAGACAGGGCACTGGGCATCAGATGGACACCTCAGACAGTGTAGTGCCATCTGCTGTCCTCTCATGGCAATGAAATGTGCAACACATTTAGGGTAATGCTGGTCTACTTTTATCTCTTACAGAAAGAAAAAAAAAATTCAAGTGGGCAACTGTGCCAGCGATGGCTTTGGCAGCACCAGCACACAACCTGGGCACCTGAGGAGGGAGTGAGCTGCTCACACGCCAGTGCGCCTTTTGCTTTTCAGGTCTCACACAACGATGGCACAAAACAGGAAAAGCAAGAGCGTCAGCAACTCTTTGGTGTCATATAGCGCCTGTCACCGCGAGCCTCGTCAAATGTCGCACCTCAGTCCGTTTTACAGGCCCTGCAGTCTGACCTTTAAAAAGAGCAATAAATCAAAGGTGTATATAGCGCCTTTCACAGTACGCCACAATTAGTTTGTTTTTTTTTTCCATCCTGGACACTGGCACATGATATTCTACAATTACTCTTAGATTTGTAGAGCGCCTTTCACGTTGAATGTCACCCCTTTGAGTATATCACACTCAGGCTTCATATAGCGCCTTGTATCACAATTCAAAATGATTCAATTAACAGTTTCAAAGACTCAGAATGAATCCTGGGTCAGCCGGTTAGTGGTCCTCACAAGGACCACCCCCTAAAGAATAAAGCGAGGTCACCAAACACAAGGGACGGATGGGCGTGTCCGATGACCCCTCCGCCTGTAATGGCATGTCCAGGATGCACGTGTGTCCTCCAGACCAAAATAAGAATGGGGCTTTCAGACGCGTTTAAAGTACTAGGTGGGACTTGCAAAAATCCATCATGTTTAGGGAAGGGGGAGTCAGTCAGAAAACACATCCCACCGTAAAAACCTCGCCGCCTTGTAGCTGCGGCAATTGAATCATCCGACCCCCCTTTAGATTTCATGGCGGGAGCGGAACCCAAGGGTGCGTGTGACCCACCGGCCCCCATAATAATTCAACTCCGCGGGCCGATTGAGTGCTTCGCGTAGCTCGTAACGCGGCGCCGTGTTAATAAGCGATTAACCCTCACGTGACGCCCGATTAGAAAAGACAAAGCCTGAATGTCAGTTAAGAGAATCGCCAGGTAGGACCCTGTAGGACGTCACACTAGGACGTCACACTGGGCCGTCCCCCCTTCATTTCTTCTTGCACCTTTTAGCGGACGTCTTGGAGTTTGTGCTGACCGTTCCGGCTGATCGGCGGCCCTGCTGGCTCTCGCTCGTTGTCCACGTGGAAGTCTTCGTAGCTTTTCTTTCCTTGGACCCCAACAATGGGTCAGGCGTTCTTGTCGTGCCTGCGCAGGGCCTCGCAATATAATGCCGCCCAAGATCATGCACATTGCTGCCACTCTATAACCTTATAGGCTTGAGGTGCTACACTTCAGTCCACATACACTCCATACTGATAAGCGGACTTCACGACAAAATGCAACCTCAGAACATAAATACATTAAAATACAGAACTTTTGAAAAATGACAAGATGGAACACATTACATTGGCAACATACACACAAAACCAGCATTGGAAACACATATGTATACATTTTGAAATCTTCTGTTTGACCGATAAATAAATAAATAAATAAATATTTTTTTTTTATTGTAGGGGCGGTACAGTGACGCAGTGAGTAGCGCTGCTGCCTCACAATTAAGAGATCCGGGTTCGCTTCCCGGGTCCTCCCTGTGTGGAGTTTGTATGTTCTCTCCTTGTCTGCGTGGGTTTCCTCCCACAGTCCAAAGGCATGCAGATTAGGTGCATTGGTGATCCTTAATTGTCCCTAGTGTGTGCTTGGGGTGTGCGTGTGTGTGTGTGTGTGTGCCCTGCGGTGGGCTGGCGGCCTGCCCGGGGTTTGTTTCCTGCCTTGCGCCCTGTGTTGGCTGGGATTGGCTCCGGCGGACCCCTGTGGCCCTGTAGTTGGGATGTAGCGGGTTGGATAATGGATGGATGGATTTTTTATTGTCTCCATAAGAGAGATTACTGAACGCACTGAAGTCACTTCGGGCTTTTTATTTGGCGTCTCCCGACTGACCGACACGAGACAAAATGTAACATACAATTGGGCTCGTTTTGTAGTCTCGCTATGACAGAGGACAAGCTTTTTGCCCCTTTACCCCCTCCTTTTCACAACTGTGCATCGGTATTGTGGGTACGTGAGGGGTCTTTGTATGCGGTTTCAGGGTGGTTGATCGTGAATATGCGCATATGTTTGAAAGAGTGGCGCTTAGAGGGCTGTTTCATGGTCACCGATTACGAGTCTGATGTGATTTTTGACTCTTCACTAGCTCTCTATGGGCCTCCATCAGAGGGGGACAAATGACAGATTTCTCTCTTCCGACTTGAACCCTTCGCACTGCAGCAGCACACATTTTCAGATTACAAATATCTGACGCAGCTCTTCCCGTTTATTGTGCGCTTCTGTACCCTCATGAAGTCAGCAGTGGCTGCGGCGGCTTACGTGATGTCCGACTTTGTCAGTTTTGCGACTGTTAAAAACGCTGCTTCTTCAATGGCTCTTTATGGCTCTTTACTGGGTCGTGTCTTTCCATTGCTTGACAAAGCGCCATTCCATTCTTTGCATATTAAGTTGTTGCTTTGTGCTCTGAAAAACATCCTAAAATATGTAGGAAAACACCGGGAATGTTTAATGGATGGTGGGCATAGCGGGACAATAACAGCTAAAGAAAAGCAGAACCCAGCCCGTGTAGTTAGTTGTAGGCGGCGCTCGAGAGCCCTTTAAAATCAGGAGCCCAGTGGCATTTCACAAATCTGCTGCCATCTCTTCCTGCCTATTTACTGTACGGACCTGCTATGGAACTAAATGAAGAAACGTCCTCTCGGGATCCTGTTTTTGGCACCAAACATGGTTGGTTCCTCTATGGCATCGCTCTGAAGAACCGCCGTCGGCCTGGTGCTCCTCCTGCACGTCAGCAACTCCGCAGTTGTCCGGTAAGTTAAACTCGCGCGCCAAACACAAGCGCCATTGGGTGTCCTTCACGCACGTGACTGAGTCAGACGTTTACGAAATGTCACGAAGTGTCACAATCAGCACAGATGCCATACACTGAAGAAGAAAAAAAAACGCTTTATGAAATTCGTTTTTAAATGTAGGCGACTATGCGACTTCGTCTTGTAATCCCACACATTTGGAATGAATTTGTTTTACTGGTGTCAGTTCAACTATTTTTGAGTCGAGTTTGCTACAAGTAACTCACTCAAAAAAAGAGACTATTAAATCATATTTTTTTTCACTGGTTTACACCTAAATAAAGTTAATTTTACCTGTAGAGAAAAGCCAAGCAAAACGACACCTTTTATTGGCTAACTAAAAAGTTTACAATATGCAATGCTTTTGAGGCAACTCAGGCTCCGTCTTCAGGCAAGATGCAATATGTTAATTCTACCTAAAATAGTTTACTAAATATATTTAAGGTCTTATTTTAACACGATGAAAATACTGAATTCACAAATTCAGTATTACTCTAAAAAAGAGCCTTTTAAAGAAGGGGGTGTAATAAACACTCAAATAACCATTTATAATAACATATCGACATACACTAAGGAATAAGAAACACATATTCAGTTTATTTTGATTGAGTTCACGGATTGTAAAGCAAAGAAAAAAAGGTCTGTTTGGTGCAGAGCGGACGACAAGATCAAAAGAAAAAACAATTATTGTCATAAATCAACTTCATTAAAAACACACAAAACCAACGGCGTTCAGAAAAAAAAAAAATCAATTTTCGGGAAATCCTGAACTTCATTGGACCAGAATGCAACAAAAGGGGCGGAGCATTATGCAAAACAGGACACTTTATGCAAAAATACAGGCTCAATACGAACGGCACACTTTTATCCAAGGCGACTTGCATAATATTTGCTTATATTACTTTAAATCAACTGTTTGTATGTTTTGTTGATTAAAAGAAAGTGTTAATTTTGACTAAGATTAACACGATTAAGCTTAACAGTCACCGAGGTCGATTACGTTTTTGCTATAAAGAAATAATTTAATGGCTTTATTTCAACATCATTGAATTGCGTTACTGCGACATCTGAGAGAAATGTCACATCACCTTAAATTGGACGCATAACGCAGACCCCGTCGGTTAACGTTACCATATCTGAAAGCAGCGTTCTTGAAACCGCCGTCCTGTGGCTTTGAAATGCGCGTGCGCCGTTTTGATTGGCAGCCGCTCGCGTTGAGCTGAGGCTGCGCAGCCTGAGGGGAGAGAAACGCTTAGAATGAAAGGAGAAAATAAATAAGGAACCGAGTTGTGCAAGTGATTCTCAACGTGCATCTAGAACTCTTTTTTGTGTTTGTATTTCATGGTGTTTAAACAAGTATACTGTATATTGCCAGCCAGACCGAAGTGCCACCAAAACCAGCAATCAGAGGGCATAACAACCCCCGGCCAGGGCGCGGACATTGTGAGGTGTAATCATCTTCTTCTTTCGGCTGCTCCTGTTATGGTTCACCACAGTAGATCATCTTCTTCCATATCTTTCTGTCCTCTGCATCCTGTTCCGTTACACCATCATCTGCATGTCCTCTCTCACCACATCCATAAACCTCCTCTTAGGCCTTCCTCTTCTCCTCTTTCCTGGCAGCTCTATCCTTGGCATCTTTCTCTCACTACACCCCTCATCTCTCCTCTGCACGTGTCCAAACCAACACAATCTCACCTCTCTGACTTTGTCTCCCAACTGTCCATCGTGAGCTGACCCTCTAATGTCCTCATTTCTAATCCTGCCCATCCTCATCACCCCCAATGCAAATCTTAGCATCTTTAACTCTGCCACCTCCATCTCCTGTGCCACCGTCTCCAGCCCATATAACATAGTTGGTCTCATTACCGTCCTGTAGACCTTCCCTGTCACTCTAGCTGATACCCGTCTGTCATCAATCACTCCTGACACTCTTCTCCAGCCACTCCACCCTGCCTGCACTCTCTTCTTCACTTCTCTTCCGCACTCCCCATTACTCTGTACTGCTGACCCCAAGTATTTAAACTCCTCCACCTTCGCCAACTCCACTCCCTCATCCTCACCATTCCACTGACCTCCCTCTCATTCACACACATGGATTCTATCTTGGTGGTCCTACTGACCTTCATTCCTCTCCTCTCATATCTCCACCTCTCCAGGGTCTCCTACTATAGCTACAGATCACAATGTCATCAGCAAACATCACAGTCCATGGGGACTCCTGTCCAATCTCATCTGTCAACCAGTCCATCACCATTATAAATAAGGCAGGCCTCAGAGCCATAACTACTATTATTATCACTCCATCCATTTTCTAAACCTCCTGATGCAGCATAATGTGAGGTCACTAAATACAAGGGACTCATGGAGGAGCCCAGTGACACCTCCACCTCTGATGCCATTTTCAGGACACACACACGTGTCCTCCAGACCGAAATGGCAAGGGGTTGGTGCCTCTGAAATACTAGATGGGGACTGGCATGATAAAGTCCCAAAAATCCAACAAGTAACAGTGGAGGAGCGTGACATGGGGGGCTTAGTCCAGCTAAATGACCCCCAGCAACCAGGCCAGAGGTGGTCAGACCGAAGTAAGGAGAGCTCTCTTCCTCCATTGTCCACACCTTTTCTCTCCAATCCTACAAACATCTCATGGAGGTCCATGGCAACTTTAGTGTCTTTTGGACAGGCTGGTCAACTTGACTTGGTGGTGACGGAGGACGCAGAGCTGCAGAAACATTCCAAGGTTATGTTGGACAGGAGATGTGCAGCCCACAAACGCGCTTCTTGATTATTCCCAAAATATTCCGGGTATGAAGATGAGTTGATGCCAGCTCCGAGATCACCTCACACTGTGTGATTAGTGATATTGGAGTTGGCACTATGGGACTGTGCCCACTGATCCATGACAGCCCCAGTGCCATACAGACATCTGAAACACTAGGGAAGGGTTGGAGGCCATCTTTTATTTCTGTGATCACAGTTTTTAATTATAAATTTTATGTTCAATAAGCACAAAAATAAATAAATAAATCATAACGATAGAAGGGAATAACTCCTCCTCCTCCTCACAGCACCTGTTCCCAAAATTGTCCTTTCAAAAGGGTACCACGTAGGACTAAAGATGCCCACGGAGACCAACGAGAGGCGCCAGATAGACACAGAGAGCCCCAGAGGAGAAAAGGAATAAGAAAAGGGGAGCATTAAGGGTTAACATTAGGGGCATAGCGCGGACCCCTCAGCTCCACACCAAGGTCACATCGGCTTGGCACTTCTCTCTATTGGTGCCAGATGATCCACTGATCCGCACTGCCGAAGGTTCAGGTGTGGTCAGGTTAAGAAAGGCGATTTCTAGAAGTTTACGGAGAATTCCAGCAAGAAGCGGAGATGAGCTTAGCAGATATGGCAGCCAAAGAGAAGGACCTCTGCTGGACAGAAGTCAAGGTAAGAGAAGAGAGGGGAGTCCAGGAGGAGAGGCACAAGGGGGACATTAACGGAGAAAATATGGGAAAGGCAATTGGTGCCATTCGTCCAAAAAGCAGAAACTGGGGGACAACACAGGTGGAGAAAAGGGCCGGGGACATTTAAAAGGACACAAGTGACAGATGAGACCGGCAGCCAAATGTATAGCATTTGAGAGGCGAGGGCCAGGCGATGTACACATTTAAATCATGTGTGCCGATAGCTGGGGTCTTTGGAGGATGTCCAGATGTCACAAAAGGCTGTCCTTCCATGAGATGGGAGCAGAAGAAAGGAGGTGACGTTACCACACTGAGGACTGGCACATGCCTCTCTACAGACTTACATATAGTGGTGGCACTGGCTTAAAGTCTGGAGATAAAAGTTATAAAGTGGGCAAAAAGGAGGTGCAGAAGATTTGGGCCCCCCCACCACCATTTACCTTAAGGACTGATCGGGTCTGAAGATACAAAATCAAAGTAATTGGAGCATTCAGAGTCCAAAGTCATCATAAATGTCACCAAGAATCCTAACTGAAAAGAGAGAATGGCTGCCACCAATACAAAGGGTGGGATTCTGGAAGATGGGGGCAGGGCTGGGCCACGTTGGAGTTATGCCGAGGGGTTTCTGCACTTCCCACCAAATCTGCAGAGCAAAGAAGACTAAAGGACTTCAAGTAGGGAGTTCAGACTTTAGCTTCAGGGCAGTAAAAGGGAAGAACGGATTTGGACCTACGGGACACCATGTTGGATTCAATAGGGAACCAGGATGGCAGATTTAACCAGCTCTCTATTGGCCAAAAGGTTAAACACCCAATGATACTTCTTCCACTGAAGGTGGTCCCCACCTGGAGTTGTAGGACTGGTGGTGCATAAAGACTCCACCAGCATTCGCTCTGGCACAGGAGCAGACCCAGGGTGGTCTTCACTCGTGGTCGCCAGGGTCACAATGGAGCTCAGGAGGATGGGGACGGCAGAGCTTGTCAGATGTCATTGGATCTTCTTCTAGGTCAACAGCCATGGCCACATCTCAAAGCTCCTCCTGGCGGGTCTGAAGATACATGTGCGGATATCATTCATGGAAATGGAAAAGTGGGCAAGGCCTTGGACTGTAAACCACAAGGTCACCAGGCCTAATCCCTCCGCTGACACAATGAAAGACTCCAGGCAAGACAGTAACTAAAGACGCCAGGTGGCACATGAGAAGGTAAGCCTGCAGTCACGTGACCTTCATGACACATCGGTCTGGTGGGACAGTCACCACATTGGCTTGCCATACAATCCACAATATCAGAGATAACTTTTTAGGGTGGGTTTCTTGATTTTTGGTCTCTTGCTTCATTTATACCCCCACTTGTTCAGCAATTGCAAGAGTACCTCCGCGTGAAAAGCGGACTAAGCATGGGAAAGGCGCTATAAAAATAAAAGGTATTATTATTATGACTGAATCTGCTGGCGAGTGAAGAAAAGTTTGGGCTCGTCCCACCTTCTGACCACTTTGTCTACTTGAGATTTTCCTGTTTCAAAACTGTAGAAGAGCGGCGACCTGCCGGCAGGGCACCACGACGGCGAGACGTCCCGTTGATGTCAGGGTGGTGGGCTGTTCAGCCTGCTGGCCAGCTATGGTGGACAGTCTAAACTCATGGTGGCCAGACTGAGTTCGAGACAGGAACCATCCCCAGATGGAATGCCAGTCAGTCACACATATGTGCAATGGTCCCATCAATGGAAGGCACTATATAGGCGAGTCATCAATTCACATTATTTAGATTTTAGGGATCACAAATCCAGCGATTGATTGAAATATGGGAGACGTGTAAGCGCCCAATGGCATCGTCATGCTGGGGGTGGCACGGGGAGCCTTAACCAATAAAATATGGAACAGCGATTACAGCCTGAGGCGGTCAATCTATTAGGGGCATCACTTAGGAAAGTTAAGGGGTGCGCATTCCATAAAGGCCGCATGAGGCACACAGAGGGGCGCGAGCTCCGGTCATCGAAGTCCAATGCTGATCACCTACTGTGGACACAGAGGGACGGGCACTGTCCCTATCCGCACACCAAGAGCTCCACATGGGCTCCGACCATCACCGTAAAAATCACTAAGTGGATAAAAATGCAAAAAGTTCATGCCAGTCTGCCACGCAGCAGCAACGTAAATGTGCGAGCGGTCAATTCGGTAACAAGTAAAAGATATCTGAACACAATCCAAGTTCGACATTCACACATGCTTAACGTGAAATCTGAATTAGTGGCATCTGTGTGGGGGAGTTGGTCAGTGTCCTTACAATTCTGTTATACTGGCAAGGGGTGCCACAAATGTTTAAGAATTTGTGCCTCGGGCAGCAGGGTAATTTCAATGAAAAGCAAAGTACTTTAGTCTGCTGAATATACAGACCCTCATTTGACGCACACTCTGCATAGTGGCCTTACACGTAGGAGTGAGCAGAGTGCCTGCGACAGCAAATGTTACAACTGGCACCTGTGGTATCAAAATGCTAAAGTTGTGTACGATTTTCATCAGAAGCTCATATAGCGCCCTGAACGCTATATATAACGGTCATGGAGTCCTGAATGAGGCACAGGACCCACATTGGGGGGGAGCGTCGGTTATGGCACTACAGCCATAAGGCGCGATTTCCCTCATTGTTGGGGACCCAAGTGGCTGGACCAGGCCAAGGGGACGCCCACGTAAACACCTGGCTGTGGCAGATAGAAGTTCATTCCCAGAGGGTGTGACAGGACCACGTGTCAGCCTGGGGGGGTTGCCAACTGGGATCCCGAGCCACTTCATCATGTGGTGGGCGCAATAACCCACTGTACCAGTGCCTGCCCCCCAACCAACCTGACCATGTAACCAAATCTATGTCGCTGGGAATGTGGCAGGAAATTTGAATGTCCTGGGTAACCTGGGGTGGACTTTTGGAGCTGCAACTGAAAAGCCAGCAAGATGGCGGGTTTAAAAATGTTATTTTTGTAACCAGCGAGGAGGTGTCACGCATACACCAGACGCCACCCACGGCCACAAGCGGAGTGAAATTTGCATTCTGTGGATTGGCATGAGGTCCTTTTCAACAGCTGCAAATAATTTAAATAAATTGGTGTCCGAGAATTATTGGTGGTTGCCACATTTGTAATCCTTTAAAGATGATCAGCCGATGTGTCAGTGCTCTGGTCAGGGGCGCAAAAAACTGGTTAGCAGTGGGTATGAAAGAATTTTTTGATTTTTGCCCACTCGGTGATATTTGACTGGATTGGCGGGAGTTGGGTGTGGGGTCCTCTTGAAGCCGGTGCACTTTACTTATGTACTCCAATCTGAGGGACAGTGAGGCTATTTATGAACCCCCATGAAACGCCCCTTCTGGGTCTCGTCGCCATCCATTATCAGAGAACTTGGTGAAGATGTCGGGCCATATTGTGCCTCACCGCGACTGTAGCTGCCAAGTCAGATGTTTTATTTATTTTTTTTTTTTTTGGTCATTTTGGTGTGTAGAGGGCGTGGTTGTTTATTGAGATTCTGTAAAAAGCAAAAATCACACCCCCATCCCATAACATGCTAACTATTCCAATCTCTCTATTAACGAGCAAAAGTCCTTGTTCACCCTTTCTGGCGGGTGGCGGCTGAACTCCCCGGATGGACTTGTCCGAAAGGCCCAGCAAACGGCAGCCCGCGCAGAGGTTTCCGATCTTCCACTCCTCGCTGATAATCACGCACCTCACGGCCCGATGGCGAATGTTTAATTCAGAGCCTGTTGTTCACTCGCGCCGATTTCACGCCACCTGTTCCGGTAATTCGAAGATGTGCGCAGACAAAAGCGAAAAGCGCGACCGAGGGCTCCTCTAACGAGCGTAACGGCCTTTAAACGCCATCGGCGTACCGTTTGTAACACGACGCGCATTCGTCACGGACAAACACACGGCGCGTTGTTAAGGACGGCCGAGCGCCCAATCGGTCACGCTGTCGGCCGGGGGGTGGGGGGTTGTTACCGGCTACCGGCCTGGTCTGAAGACTGTTTAATAATTAGGACAACCACTCACGTTAGCTCTGTTTATTTACGCAGATAGTAAACTAGCTAATCTTAATCCTACGCTCCGTCACAAATAATTACGTAAACGCGCGCAGCAATAAAGGAGGGTCAGGATGTCGTGTTCGAAATCAAAAGGAGACACGAAAAGACTTCGTGATGCCCGACAAGGTGCCACAGCTTCGCAGTTTCGTGCAAGTATCGCCTTCGCGTATACCTTCACTTCTCTAGCAAACCGAAAAATACGGAAATGGAGGCAAGAAAAGGAATGGAAATCACAACTGGCGAGCCTTTGGTGCAAGGAGGGTCTTCAAAAGATGGCGTGCTGGCGGGGACACCGCGAACTCGGGGGTCCGGAGGCTTTGAAAAACTAAGGAGAATGCGCAAGCGCGGACCGATGTGCGGAGGGGCTGGCCGATGAAATGAAGAAGAAAACGGGTGGGATGGCTGAGAGTTCAGACATTAGAGATCAAAATATTGAGCAATGAGAAAGTACATTTAAAATGTAAATGTAATCATAAAGTATATTGCGGGATTCAAATGGCGGGTCTCACCATCTTACCGCCTCATAGACGCCTGTTAAGAGCAGCAGCAGCTCCTCGGTATCCAAGCCAAAGGTTCTTACCGTGTTTGGGTTTTTTGGGTTGTTTGTGTATATAGCACACAAATACACACACATTTTTCCTTCTCTAGAGCTTCTGTAAAAGTTTAAATTTTCCCTTGCGGACAGTAGTACTGGGGCGTTGTACCGCGTTAGCCATTACGGGGTAATGAGGAGTCAAGCAGAATGAGCCCTTTTATTGGCTGACTAGAAAGATTACAATATGCAGGCTATCAAGGAAACACCTCACTACACCAAATATTGTACAGTAAAAAGTACACAACATTAACCGACTATTTTCACAGTAATACAGTAATAGGTTAAAATGATATTAGATAGATACAATGTACACTGTTTAAATAATAGGAAACCTACTTTTAATATGTACTGGCAGAGAGTTCAGACAATATAAATTATATTATTAATAGATGGAGTAAAAGGTACCGATCAATAGATAGATAGATAGATAGATAATGAAAGGCACTATATAATAATGATAGATACACAGGAGGAAATTTGGATTGTTACAAAAGCTCTTTAAATACACGAATAGGTAGATACTGTAAGTACTTAAATACACATACATATTTTAGGGTGAAAAAAAGACTAGTAACTAATAATAATAATTCTCTTTGAATAGTTAGACTTATTGTAGATAATTATAAAATCAGTTGCAAGTTTCTTTCACGTTCACTTCGCAGGTTTTCAGTTCTGTTTATTTCTGTATAAGTTTGTCCAAATGATTAAATACACAAGGAGTGCACATAAAAGGTGCAGATTTGTTTAAAACACACCGTCTGAAATGGATTAACATTGACGGATGCCCACCACACATGTCCACGGATGTTCTCATCGAAGTGTGGAGCCGACAGCAGAGGAGAGGAAAACAAAAACCCCTGGTAGTCAGCATCACCAATGGAGATGATTTCAACGAGGTTTCTGTGTCGATTGGATTTCGAGATTTGCTCCATGATATCGTCTTATATAACATTTGGATTGTGCCACGCAGATTTCAGCTTTTCGTCCTCCTCCTCCTCACTGACATGGCACTCAGTCTTTGCTCAGTGCTCTCACAAACTCCATTTCTTTAAGGGCTTTATTGGGCTGTCTGGCTCCTTGCTATCACTGGACAATGAACCATTTTATTCCATTAAGGGTTCTTTGCGCTTTCAAAAGACTCCTAATAAGTGACCAAAACAGAAATCTCTAATGTGACCTGCGAGATACTCAAAGATCAAGAAAATCCAAGAATGTCCTGTCATTTAAAAATCAGAAGCCCCTTGATAACAGATTTGAGGAACTTCCCTTCGTGGCTACTGAGAGATCTAAAAATAAGAAGTTCTTTCTGGGACCTCCATGTGGATGGGTCTTTCGGGA